>NW_026571207.1:2265276-2320276 GCF_026225935.1 Boleophthalmus pectinirostris | reverse complement strand
CTGAACCAGGACTAAACCAGGGCTGAACCAGGACTAATCCAGGACTGAACCAGGACTAAACCAGGACTGAACCAGGACTGAACCAGGACTAATCCAGGACTGAACCAGGACTGAACCAGGACTGAACCAGGACTAAACCAGGACTAAACCAGGACTAAACCAGGACTAAACCAGGACTAAACCAGGACTAATCCAGGACTTGAACCAGGACTGAACCAGGACTGAACCAGGACTAAACCAGGACTAAACCAGGACTAAACCAGGACTGAACCAGGACTGAACCAGGACTGAACCAGGACTAAATCAGGACTAAAGCAGGACTAAACCAGGACTAAACCAGGACTGGACCAGGGCTGAGACCGGTTTAGTCCTGGTTTGGACCTGGTTTAGTCCTGGTCCAGCACTGGTTTAGTCCTGGTTTAGACCTGGTTTAGATCTGGTTTAGTTCTGGTTCAGTCCTGGTTTAGTCCTGGTTTAGTCCTGGTTTAGTCCTGGTTTAGTCCTGGTTCAGTCTGGTTAGTCCTGGTTCAGTCCTGGTTAGTCCTGGTAGTCCTGGTTCAGTCCTGGTTCAGTCCTGGTTCAGTTGGTTTAGTCTGGTTCAGTCCTGGATTAGTCCTGGTTTAGTCCTGGTTTAGTCCTGGTTCAGTCCTGGATTAGTCCTGGTTTAGTCCTGGTTCAGTCCTGGTTCAGTCCTGGTTTAGTCCTGGTCCAGCACTGGATTAGTCCTGGTTCAGTCCTGGTTCAGTCCTGGCATCGCAATTTAAGTCACGGAAATTTTAAATTTAAACACAAAATCGAAAACTAAAAAAAAAATAAAAATCATTAACTGTTTTACCATTGTCTTATTTTTAGTTTTATTTTGAAAGATGAATGAACGAATGATACACGGATTGTGTTTTGTTTCATTCACATGTTTGAGTAACTCTTTATTATTCGTCTGTCTTCATCTCCAAAACTCAAAACGCTCTGTTCCACCTTGTGACGTCATGAAGTGGTGGTTTTCAGCAGCTCCTTTTACTTTTAGTTCAGTACAGATTTTCAATGATTCAAATGATCCTAGTGAAGGTTTGTGGAGTTTAAAAACACAGTGGAGTTCACATACGTCCTGTTTTAATCATAGTTCTGGTTTAACAAAAGCATAAAAAGTTAAAGGTTGTACAGAGGATTTTCCAAGGAACGAGAATCCAGCGACTATTTGTCCTTTTTCAAACTACAGCTCCTACGTAGAAACGCCTCCTCCCTCCTCCTCCTTACGCCAGAAACAGGTTTGTTTACAGCCGCTGCACATGACTTGTAAACAACTAACTACAGTGTTGGTTAGACAAGACGGAGAAGTGAGGAGCAGGGGAAGAAGAATCAAATTTCAGAATCAGAATCAGAATCAAATTTATTTGTCATTCCAGTATAAAAATACACAGAAACGAAACAATGCACTCAGGTCCAGGTCAACAGCAGCACAGATAACAATAAGAACAAATAGTTATAACAAGAATAAAATAGTTAAAAATATTGTATATCAACGCCCCCATTTTCTAAAGTGCGTTCCAAGTCAGTGCTGTTTTAGTAGTTTTTTTCTGACAGAATTATCTGTCTCACGCGGATAAAAACTGTTCGTAGTTCGTGTCCTGGCCTGTAGAATCTTCTGCCTGATGGGAGAGCTGTAAAAAGTTCATGTGCTGGATGGGTGGAGTCTTCCATGATGCTGTGGGCTTTTGTCCTGCACCTGCTGATGTAAATATTTCAATACAGCAGACGCGAAGAGCAGGGGAGCAGGAGACGCGGAGATTCAGTGTGAATGAACTAGCTACAACACGCAGCAGCAAGCGACTCTTTCTTTGCCTTGAAAATTACGTTTTCAGACATAGGATATCGCTTTCGTGTCCTGAAAAACGTTTGTGTAGCTCTTGGAAATAAAGTACGTTTTCATAATAAGCAGAAGTTTCCTGTCCAGGAGTAATTTGTGGACCAGTGCGTCAGTCTTTAGACTCTTCGTCTGCTTCAGTCGCGCCATCGCTGGAATGAATCTCCAAGAATCACCTTAGTTTGGCTTCGCTGCTTTTCCCCTTGTCTTCTTCTTTCAGCGACCTCAAAAACGGACTTTCTTTTGCGGCGAACTGCTCCTGGATTCTTGTCTGTCATTGCAACAAACTTTGTGTGAACTGTGAGGAAGATATAGGTCAAAAAAGGCCGCTAAGAACTGTTGCGTTGGTGGAGTAAACAGCGTCTGTGCGTCTTGCGTCTGTGGACTGTGTGACAGTCGTACGTAAACCACGTACCGGCGGCGCAGGCAAGTCAGTTACACTAGAAACGTAGGGAGTTTGATTGACAGCCTGTCAGCTCACAGATAACGAGGCAGTGTCGTTATCTATTGGCAAATGTTTAGCCCCACCACGTCCAGAGTTGATGAATTTTTATTCTTTTTTTTTTGGTCATCATAATTACAAGGCGACTGCATCTCTATAATCTATCACTGACAACTTGAAACAAAAAAAATCCTCCATACAACCTTTAAGTTACAGTGTTCTGGTTCTTCCTGAAGATAGTTTGTTCAAAGTTCCGGTTTAGTAAAAGTGTAAAATTCTGAGCAAACGTGTTGTGGTTCTTACCGACTTTGTAGTGGCCGCAGCCCTCCAGATCCCCCACAGAGCTCCAGCCCTGTCTCTTCTCCACCTCGGGGTCGTTATGGAGGATCTTATTCCTCAGCCAGGACAGGTAATACAGACGCAGCTTGTTCTTTTTACCTGCAGGACGCAGAGGATAATGTCAGGTTACAATAGTTCTGTTTTTAAGTCATCTTCAGCAGTAAAAAGTGAAATGAGAAGATTAAAAAGTAAATAAAACTCCACTAGAGAAGAGGGCTGTCACGTATTAATCGATACTAAAACCGTTGAAACTAGACACTGATTTGAGCAGCACTGATACTAAAAACTCCCATTCACAGGACAGAAATGTAAAATCAGCAGCTTCACATTGGGCATTTTTCCAAAGAAATTCGCTTCTCAATCTCTTAAGTGAAAACATACAATTGCTAGTAACAGTTAACTATGATATAAACGTCCGTTTTTCCCTGGACATGTCCGTATTTTGCGTCCTGTCCTGGGCGTCCGGGTTTTTTTTTTATAAAGTGATGCAAATGTCCGGGTTTTCAGTTGGGGCATTAAACTGAGCGTCTCTCGTAGCGTCTGTGACTCAGAAGGAGCGAGACACAAACAGTGGGTCAGTCTGTAACATACGGAAGCACAAATGTGGATTTAACAATGACTTGGACAAGAAATTCTCCGTTTTCCATCCCGGTCGGGACAAGTGTGAGTCCAAGTGCACAGGTTGAGATGAGAGGACAGTGTCCCTCGTTTATCGCGGGGGTTACGTTCTAAAAATAAGTATAAGTAGTCAACTTTATATTTTACAATTATTCTATCTGTTTTAAGTCTGTAAAACCTCAACACAAACTTTATACACTTTTCTCACACAGGACAGTTTCAACACTTTTTACTTCCTTCTTAAAACTTATTGCTGCTGTCGTCCTTTTGTTATTTTCCTCCTTCTTTATGTAACGAACTGAAGATTCATTTATTCCGTAATGGAGCCGACAGAGCAGAGTCCTGCACGGGTCCATTTTTGGAGACCCCCAGGACAGGACCGCACCTGCCAGGACAGGACCGCACCTGCCAACCTGACATTATATCAAACTTTTGCGCTGCCTACACCACGGACTGAACCAAGACTAAACCAGGACTAACCCAGGACTGATTCCAGGACTGAAGAGGAGGACTAATCCACGACTGAACCAGGACTAAACCAGGACTAAACCAGAACTGAAACAGGACTCAGTGTCAGGTCGGGCTCGGAGGTGACGCAGGAGAAAGGACCGGCTCAGCTCCGCACCTCACGGAGGTAAACGCGACAATTACCCGATCGCGCTTTGCGGACAAACTGCTCGGCGTTTTCTCTCTTAAGTCCAAGATTAGTCCTGGTTTAGACCTGGTTTAGTCCTGACCCGCCCGTGTGTAATTACTACCCGCCTGTAATATACAACATGCGTAAAAAAAAAAAAAAAAAAAATCTGAGAAATGGTGAAACCGCGAAAGGTGAACCGCGATATAGCGAGGGACGACTGTAGCTCAACGCCCCCCCCCCCAAAGGTGTCCGGGTTTTCACAAACGGAAATATGGTCACCCTAGTCTATGTAACTTTAATTTTTAACAGTTAACTGCTTGTTGATACAGATATAGAGTGTATTGTACTATAATGACGTTTCCTCATAAAAGGAAAAAAATAAAAATAAATAAAAATTCGGTTTGTTTTATTTTTAAGATGATATACACAAATAAAGCTGTTTCTGTCTTGAAATGTTTTGTACCTGAGATGCTTTGAGATGTTTCATACTGAAATGTTTCATACCTGAGATGTTTCGTACCTGAAATGTTTTGAGATTTTCCCTACCTGTTTAGTACCTGAGAAGTTTAGTACTGAGATGTTTACAGATGTTTCGTACCTGAGATGGTGATGAGCACGTTGAGTCCCTCCAGAACGTCCATCTGCTGAAACCTTCTTCTGCTGATCAGAGAGTAGACTTTCCCCTGTCCGCTCCTGTCCAAGAGCCACAGGCCGCTCTCTGTCCCCACCAGCAGGTTCACCCCTGCAATTACAACACAAAAAACAACATTTATGTTACTACGAAATCGTGTAGATTGTGCTTTTATGAACAGCTGTTTTTGCCATAATTCAAGTGTGCAACTTTCAGCTGCAAGTCTGCCTGCTCTGTGTGTATATTTACATAAAAGATTTGGGTTTAGAAGTTATTTTGTAATGAAGTCATTTCATTTGCAGCTCTGGAGAGATGATTGACAGCCGACCGACAGCCGCAACAATCCAACACGGTGTGGACCGGTGTGCTCCAGGGTTTGAAACTGCGGACATTTGTGGTCGGATCGCGCCGTTTCCCTTTTCTCCACATACGGCAGGACCTGGTGGTTACTGGCGGTGCCAGGTCGGGGCGGGCTGAGAGGGGCTCCTCATGTCCCGCCCGTAGACGCCAGTGTCTGCGCTCGTCACGTAATAACCTGTGTCTGACTCAACAGCGTCGTTAGTCCAACCTTGAAATTCAAATGTCCTGGACGTAGTTGATCCTAAAGAGACGTTTACAGACACGACTTTGACCCAAATCTCATTTTTATCAAATATTCACGGAAATACCAAAAAAAACAAGGCCAGGTATAGAGACACACTTGTATTTTAGACCCAATTACCCAGATCATCAGTAAAAAAGGTGATTTTGGTGCTTAGTGGCCCTTTACTCTAGCCAGACTGGCACCACCTAGAGCCTCCACTCAATTTCATTTCTCTCCAGTGACTAGGTCAGGAATCAGAATACACTGGACGGTTTGCAAGAACCCCGGAAGTTGTAGACGGCGCACCGGCCAATCAGCTGTGAGCTGTGAAGCCATGACATCAAACCCGTGGCGTCTGTCTGTGTCCCTTTTGTGGAACGGCACAACAGTAAACAAAGGGTCGAGATGGACGTAGACGAAGACAGACATTCTGTGTTGGCAACGATTCCCGAGATCGAGGATTTAAAGCTGGAACAAAGAGAATGTTTGATGAATTTTATCAAGGGGAAAGACGTTATTCTCCTTCTTCGTACAGGATTTGGGAAAAGCTTAATAAACCAGTTAGCCCCGTTAGCGGCACATTACAGACCAAATAGCAGCGACTGGTTAACCCATTGAGGCCGGATGCAGCGCAGCGCTGAGTCTCCTGTCGATGTTCCAGATTGTCTGACGATCAGCGTAACTGGTAAAGGCGGAGCCACACCTGGAAGCATGGGGGGCGTGTCCTCCTCTCGCTTCCATTCACTCCCATACAAACACAGTGTCCGTGTCTTCACTGTCATTGTCACTGTCAGCATTTTTGTGTTTGACCATGTTCATTTGTTACATGACATAGTGATATGGCACCTGTTATAGGAGCGTCTGGAACAGATCAAGTGTTTGAGCTGCGTTCATGCGCTGCAGTAAAGAGCAACGTTTGTTACTTCAAACCAGGTCTTGATGGGAACATGTTCGGGATCCATTTGGATTATTTTTCAATGGAGAAATAATACGCCACGATAAAGAAGGTTTAACGCGACAATACAGCTCCAGCAGTTTTGTGTCTTTCTCTGGGAGTGAATGGAAGCGAGAGGAGGACACGCCCCCCATGCTTCCAGGTGTGGCTCCGCCTTTACCAGTTACGCTGATCGTCAGACAATCCAGAACACTGACAGGAGACTCAGCGCTGCGCTGCATCCGGCGTCAATGGGTTAAATAATCAAAAGTGCCCGCCTACCGTCGAGCGAACGAATCTTAATGCTGCGAGGTCAGACGGTTTCCACGAAGTGAATCAGGCTAATCAAGTCCAGCTTCTAACTCTTTTGACCAGAGTCCATTGAGGGAATTATATTGGAGATGACAAACCTGGAGGGGAAGACGTGTGTTTTGGGACACTTGGAGACACACACATGCACACACACAAACACACAAACACACACATGCACACACACATGACACATGCACACACACATGCACACACACAAACACACACATGCACACATGCACACACACAAACACACACATGCACACACATGCACACACACAAACACACACATGCACACACACAAACACACACATGCACACACACACACACAACACACACATGCACACACACAAACACACACATGCACACACACACACACACACACACACACACACATGCACACACACAGCACACACACACATGCACACACACACACACAGCACACACACATGCACACATGCACACACACATGCACACACACACACACACACACACACACACACACACATGCACACACACATGCACACACACATGCACACACACAAACACACACATGCACACACACAACACACACAAACCTTCATGTTGAGTTTTCTCTTGGGTTTTTCATTTATTTTTTTACATTAAATGTTGATTTTGTGACATATTTTCAGTGTCTATTTGTATTTTCACTGTAGTTATGTCTAACTCTATAAATTCATGTTAAACACTACTTTGAGACATTGTTTACAGTTAAAGAATGTTGAATAAAAATTTCGTGGTAAAAAAAATTTTTTGTGCTAATTTAATAGCAGTTAAAACAGACTGGGAACACTAACGTAAGGGACGGGAGACGAACACGACCGGAGGGTTAATCCTCCATATGACACTATTCTCTCATGTCTGTTCGAATGTCGTTTCCTCATCACAAACAGACCTGGAGTTGTGTTTTGTTTCAGTGAGTGTGTACACATGCACATCAATAACCCGGTTATGATCCATATCCCGGTTCTGTCAGTATTTGTGTTACTGCGTTTACATGCGCACTGAGAAACAGGGACACTCATATCGGCCTGTACATGATCAAATGGAGTATCCCGGTTTCTTGACATAATCTTACAAATGCACAAGTGCAAAAATTAACTTAAATCAATTTAATAAACCAAGAAAAATACATAAGAAGCTAAGGAGCTACGAGATCTCCCACAATCCACTGCACACATCAAACCCAACAGATTCTTCATTAAAATCTTCTGCATAAATAAACTCAACTTTACAACATATAAACCAGAACCACTGTAGAGCCACATCAGCCCGTTTGATCAGATAATTCAGCTCTGATCACATTTGTTTACGTTTTACAGAAACTAAACTTAAAACCACATCGCTCATTTACATAAACTGTTAGCGATGATAAAAACAACTCGCTCCTTCAGATTCTTTTGGACTAAATGACATGACTCTGTGGATTATGTGTGTTCTTTTTGTGACAGAAGAGGTGCTGATGATGGTGAGTCTGTTCTGGGTGTATATCGTAGGAGATAGTTCATGTTTTAGTTTTTCAGCGATCACACGAGTGCAGGTTTAGCGCAGCTCTTGATTTTACACTCATTTTACTCGTGTGGTCACTTTATTTATGTCGGTGAATTTATTTATGTTGGTCAATTTATTTATGTCGCTAGTTGTGGTGAAAAGACTGGAAAGTGTCTTTTGGATGCATGTGCACTCAACTTTATGTCGCAGTAACGGGATACTGCGTGTACATGCCACAGTATCCCGGTTACTATCAGAATAAACCAGCTACAATAACCCGGTTTCTAATAACCAGGATACTGAAACTGCGTTTACATGCACCATGAAGAAACCGGGATACTGAAAAAACCCGATGATAACCGGGTTATTGATGTGCTGTAAACACACTCATTCGCACATCTTTAACACACAAAGCTCTGGAACTGCTTACGCGAACATGTGTAAATGAAACAAAACACAACTCCATGTCTGTTTTTGATGAAGTAACAGCATTAGAACATGACTTAAAGGTTGTATGGAGGATTTTTTTTGTTTCAAATTGTCAGTGATAGATTATAGAGATGCAGTCGCCTTGTAATTATGATGACCAAAAAAAAGAGAATAAAAATTCATCAACTCTGGACGTGGTGGGGCTAAACATTTGCCAATAGATAACGACACTGCCTCGTTATCTGTGAGCTGACAGGCTGTCAATCAAACTCCCTACGTTTCTAGTGTAACTGACTTGCCTGCGCCGCCGTTACGTGGTTTACGTACGACTGTCACGCAGTCCACAGACGCAAGACGCACAGACGCTGTTTACTCCACCAACGCAACAGTTCTTAGCGGCTTTTTTGACCTATATCTTCCTCGCAGTTCGCACAAAGTTTGTTGCAATGACAGACAAGAATCCAGGAGCAGTTCGCCGCAAAAGAAAGTCAGTTTTTGAGGTCGCTGAAAGAAGAAGACAAGGGGAAAAGCAGCGAAGCCAAACTAAGGTGATTCTTGGAGATTCATTCCAGCGATGGCGCGACTGAAGCAGACGAAGGGTCTAAAGACTGACGCACTGGTCCACAAATTACTCCTGGACAGGAAACTTCTGCTTATTATGAAAACGTACTTTATTTCCAAGAGCTACACAAACGTTTTTCAGGACACGAAAGCGATATCCTATGTCTGAAAACGTAATTTTCAAGGCAAAGAAAGAGTCCGCTTGCTGCTGCGTGTTGTAGCTAGTTCATTCGCACTGAATCTCCGCGCACCCTTCTCTGCACCCCTTTCCTGCTCCTTTCCCCGCTGCCCGTTCCGCTCTTCTCCCTGCTCCTCACTTCTCGTCCGTGCACGAAATGTCCGCACACCCCCTCCCCCGCTCCTCACTTCTCCGCCTTGCCTAACCAACACTGTAGTTAGTTGTTTACAAGTCATGTGCAGCGCACCGGCTGTAAACAAACCTGTTTCTGGCGTAAGGAGGAGGAGGGAGGAGGTGTTTCTACGTAGGAGCTGTAGGGGAGGGGAGGTGGTTTCACGCATGCGCAACATTTGAAAAAGGACAAACAGTCACTGGATTTCTCGTTCCTTGGAAAATCCTCTATACAACCTTTAAAGCTCACAAGAGTCATTCTGTGTAATATAGGACCTTTAAAAAAAATTATATTAAAGCTGTATAAATGTACTGACCCCATAATCCGGCACACAGGATCTCGGTGTTGAATTTCTTCTTGTATTTCCTGATTTCCGGCGTGTCACTCTGAGGTTTGGTATTCGTCGGGTTCACGTTGACGATGGAGCCTTTTCTGTGTCCCTCTCTCCTCACGCCCTCCCCTTTAACGCCCGCTGAAAAACAACACAAACATAAATGGACGACAAAAGGGCCGGGTCTGGTCAGTACTTGGTAAAAAAAAAGTCTCACAATAATCGTGGGCCGTGGAATTACGAGTGTCTTTGCTTAAATCAATTGTTTTGGTGCAGCTACAGCTAAAAAACAGAGAGAACTACACAGACCACGATCCGTTGCTCTGTCCAGTCCAATCTGCATGCTGAACTTACTGTTATTAAGCATTTTAAATCTTAATTATTTGGATTATGATGAGAGAAAAGTCGTAGATTCACAGTGTTGATAGGGTAAGGTCCAAAAATTTGTGAAGCCATAGATTGACGCTTTTTGCACCTTGTTCAACTTTTTAAATGCCTCAAATGTGAAATAAATCCACAGAGAGAGATCCAAGTGCAGTTAAAAACTCTTTACTGAGTGTTCACGTATAGTTGAGGACGTACAAATGTACAAAAAAGGGAATTTTTACAGGTAGAGTGCAACAGGAGGTCAAAAAAGCTGTTTGGCTCCACTCCACACTACCAAGATGCACCTGCACTCAGACCTGCAAACTCCTCAGAGGAAAAAAGGTGACAGTGAGTGCGTATACATGCACATCAATAACCCGGTTATTAGCCATATCCCGGTTATGTCAGTATTCGTGTTACTGCGTTTACATGTGCACTGAGAAACCGGGACACTCATATCCGCGTGTACATGATCAAATGGAGTATCCCGGTTTCTTGACATAATCTTACAAATGCGCAGGCGCAAAAATTAACTTAAATCAATTTCATAAACCAGGAAAAATATCAAACCGTGAGCTCCTTTAGCATAAGAAGCTAAGGAGCTACGAGATCTCCCACAATCCACTGCGCAGATTCTTCATTAAAATCTTCTGCATAAATAAACTCAACTTTACAACATATAAACCATAAACACTATAGACACATCAGCCCGTTTGATCAGATAATTCAGCTCTGATCACATTTGTTTACGTTTTACAGAAACGAAACTTAAGACCGTTTGGCTAATTAGCATAAACTGTTAGCGGCGATAAAAACAACTCGCTCCTTGCGCCGCTGATGTGATCAGTTTCTTTTGGACTAAATGACACGACTCTGTGGATTATGTGTGTTATTTCTGTGACAGAAGAGGCGCTAATGATGGTAAGTGTGTTCCGTGCGTATAGAGTATAGGAGATAGTTCATGTTTTAGCTTTTCAGCGTCACACGAGTGCAGGTCGTACGAGTGCAGATTGTACATGTGCAGGTTTAGCGCAGCTCTTAATTTTACAGTCATTTCACTCGTTTGGTCACTTTATTTATGTTGGTCAATTTATTTATGTCACTACTGTTGTGGTGAAAGGCTGGAAAGTGTCTTTTGGACGCATGCGACTCAACTTTATGTTGCAGTAACCGGGATACTGCGTTTACATGACACAAGTATCCCGGTTACTATCGGAATAAACCAGCTACAGTAACCCGGTTTCTAATAACCGGGATACTGCCATAACCGGGTTACTGAAACCGGGTTACTGAAACCGGGTTACTGCGTTTACATGCACCATCAAGAAACCGGGATACTCAAAAAACCCGATCATAACCGGGTTATTGATGTGCATGTAAACACACTCAGTGTCCGATGGGCGGTTTGGTTTAGTCCTGGTTTAGACCTGGTTCAGTCCTCCTGGTTTAGTCCTGGTTCAGTCCATATACGGCGCAGAAGTGCAGCAATAGTAATGTAATGCCTTACATTTTAAATGCAGTAATACTGGAATGAAACGAAATTACTTTGAAATGACAGTTACAAGTCATAAATAATGCATTACACTTTTTAACTGGGCACTTATTAACTTTGCTTTTCCACATGACACAGGAGCACGTTGAGCTGATGGTAAACGCACAAATACAACAATAGATACATACTCTCTGTGTGTCGTTAAATTTCTAGAACTTGGATGGGAAACTGTTGGGAGTACAGAGTCTTTAGTCTGTGGTGAGAGGTGCGTTTGGGATACTCACTGGGGCTGTGCGGAGGGGTGGAGATGTGGAGAAGTCTGGGGTCGATGAAGGACAGGAACGAAGAGGAAGAACCTGCACTCTGGATCTCCTGAGGGGGAAATACAGAAGAGAAAATAAAAGAATATGGTTAAATTACAGCAGTTTAACATGTTATTATGGGGAGGCACACAGAGGCTGGGAGGGCATCTGAGGTTCTCGTGTCACTCACGCCTTGGTCGCGGTGCGTCGGGGACCGTGTTGCCGTGGGAGACTGACAGTAGCTCATTCCTCTCTGCCCCGGGGCAATGTGGGTCGGGCTGGACGAGGTCTTCTGCAGGAGGTCAGGGAGCATGTAGGTGGGGTCGTCTGAGGTCACCCGGGGCATCTGAACCAAACGCAAAAGACGTATTATTATTATTATTATTATTATTATTATTATTATTATTATTATTCGGCCTGAGCACAATGACCACGCCCCTCTCCCAAATCGGAAATCTGCCATCTTGGATTTAAAAAAAAAATCAACACATACAGAAATTGAGAAAAAGGGGTGGGGTTAGGGTTGGTGTTAGGGCTAGGGTTGGGGCTAGAGTTGGAGCTACAGTTAGGGTTAGGGCTACAGTTAGAAGTTCAGGTAGGTTTAGGGGTTAGTGTTAATTTAGGAGTTAGGTCAACGGGTAAGGTGCATTCGTGGGGCACAGCACGTGCAGGGCTCAACGTGGCCAGGGTGCGGCGTGGCGTAGGCGTGGCGTAGGCTCGAGCGAGGGCCGATCATCGCCGCTTGCGGCTATATTGTTGAGTTTTGGTCTTTGCTTTTCCATTTCCACTGATGCTTTACACAGGATGTTATCTCAAAAATGGTGAAAATAACCCTTTAACGCTTCTGAAAAGTACAGATACATGTTATGCTTTGCCTTTGAACTAAACTTTACTGGACACAATTATTATTATTAGTATTAGTATTAGTATTAGTAGTAGTAGTAGTAGTAGTAGTAGTAGTAGTGGTAGTGGTAGTAGTAGTAGTAGTAGTAGTAGTAGTGGTAGTAGTAGTAGTAGTAGTAGTAGTAGTAGTAGTAGTAGTAGTAGTAGTAATAGTAGTAGTAGTAGTAGTAGTAGTAGTGGTAGTAGTAGTAGTAGTAGTAGTAGTGGTAGTAGTAGTAGTAGTAGTAGTAGTAGTAGTAGTAGTAGTACACCAACAGAACAACAGTGCCCTCTGCTGGAGGATCTGTAACTTGAGAATTTATTTTTACTTTAGTTTGATTTATAAAAACTAGGACTGGGCAAAAAAAAAATAATAATAATAATCATAATAATCGCATTAATCGGATGACTTTGAGTTATGCGCAGGATCATATCACAAAATCTCCAGTTTATTTGTATTTATTTACTTATTTTTCTTATTTTTTCATCTTATTATGATAATTTTTTAAAATCATTTTTAGCTTTATGCATTTTAACACTTTATTTATTGTTTTTACTGTGAACATGTGATCAAACTGCAGTGTACCAACAGAACAACAGCGCCCTCTACTGGAGGATCTGTAACTTGAGAATTTTGTTTTATTTTATTTTTATTTCATTTTTATTTATTTATTTTTCTTATTTTTTCATCTTATTATTATTATTTTTTTAAAATCATTTTTAGCTTTAAGCATTTTAACACTTTTTATTTATTGTTTTTATGTGAACATGTGATCAAATTGCAGTGTACCAACAGAACAACAGCGCCCTCTACTGGAGGATCTGTAACTTGAGAATTTTGTTTTATTTTTATTTTTATTTCATTTTTTTAAAATTTTTCTTATTTTTTCATCTTATTATTATTATTTTTTTTAAATCATTTTTAGCTTTATGCATTTTAACACTTTTTATTTATTGTTTTTACTGTGAACATGTGATCAAACTGCAGTGTACCAACAGAACAACAGCGCCCTCTACTGGAGGATCTGTAACTTGAGAATTTAGTTTTACTTTAGTTTGATTTATAAAAACTAGGACTGGGCAAAAAAAAAAAAATAATAATAATCATAATAATCGCATTAATCGGATGAGTTTGAGTTATGCGCAGGATCATATCACGAAATCTCCAGTGTCTTCGCGAAATACCCTGTAATAGCAAATATAAGAGAGACCGCAGCGACGAAAACCGCACTGGACACCTCTATTTGGACGCTTCAGGGGTGTCTGGAAGAAGGAGAAGACAGAGAAAGACCCGTGGACCCGGTCGGAGCTAGGAGCCCGCCTAGGCTCGGACACACAGCATCTCACGTGGTCAGAAAAAAGTGAAAAGAAAAGACGTCAAACTGAAAAGAAACGCTTGCGGTGGACTTTTTTCAAAATAAAAGCCCGTGAGCAACAGACGTTCACAATAAAAATAAACAAATAAATAATAAAAACTGCGTTAACAGTGTTAAAATAATTGTCGGTGATAATGAATGAATTAGTTAACGCAAAATTAACACACAAACAAAAAATTATATAATTCTAGGTATTTCCATCATTTATCAGAATAAGTGAGTAGTATTTAGAGTATCAGTGCAGTATTTGTACTTTGTGGGAGAGCGGAGGGGAGAGCTGGTTCAGGTTGTGTGGCAGCTGCAGTTTGAGGCCATTGGGGACGCCTTTCAGATACTTCCCTTTTCCGTTCGACAAACCGGGTCTGAAAACACAAAGGACATTATAAAGATGTAGAAGTTTTTTTTTGTTTGTTTTGTTTTTGTGACGGTGACAGTGGAGTTTCTGACCTGCTCCTCTCGTCTTCGTCGCTGCTGCAGATTTCATCGCTGGACGAAGAATATTCTGTGGCTTTGTTCAGGCGACTCTGGGGCGACTTTAATCCCTTTGACACAAACACAAACAACATGAGCTGAAGCAGAGGAATATATACACATGCACGATACGATACTGATCTCGGCCTGATACGAGTCTCATTCCGGCATGATATGACACAGTGCACCTTTAAAGTAAAAGTATCATCCGAAAAAAGAAATATATCAATACATGAACTGAGGAAAAATGTATGTAACAATACGTTAGACAAGGTCTAAACTAATAGGAATAACAAAACCTTGCACTCAGAGGTTTCTTTTGCTAAACGACATGTCCAAACTAAATCTGACAATTAACAATCGTCGCATATTACAAGCAGGTCTTACAGCTGCCAAAAAAATGGTAATTGCCGGTGGAAATCAGTTCAACCTCTGACTGTGAGAGAATGGCTCCTATCTTTCGAATGCACGGAGCAAAAACCAAAAACATTTCTTGTTGGTCCAATCTGTTGATCAAACTGAGATCTGAATCTATTGTATAGTTGTTACCTGGAGATTTTTCATTATAATATATGTTCTTAGAATGTACACAATATGTATACTTTCAGTTAACTCTCTATGTATGGTACATAACAAGTATGTGTAACGCAATTTCTGCTGATGTCTTTTGACGGAGGAAATTTGCCGTGTTTTGTACAGAGGGAATCTAAACCTGGATATGTTTTTTTTTTTTTTTTTGTTTTGTGTGTGTGTGTGTGTGTGTATGTGAATGTGTATATACATGTGGATGTATATATAACATATATATTATAATATGTGTATATGGGTATGTGTGTTTACTTAGACGATGTATATATGTATTATATATGTATATGTACATGTGTGTGTATATGTATATGTACATGTATATGTGTGTGTATATGTACATGTATATGTACATGTATATATATATATGTATATGTGTGTGTATATGTATATGTACATGTATATGTATATGTACATGTATATGTGTGTGTACATGTGTGTGTACATATGTATGTTGATGTCCATCAATAGGGAGTTTAAGGGTGGGGGGGTTAAAAGGGAGAAAAATGCAATGCTAACAGGAATATATATAACTGCAAATAATAACACTTGAATTAAAATTTGATCACAAAAAAGAAAAATGTATGTAAAACCTGTGAGGATCATTGGTTTCCTGAGTTAGTATTTTGTGCTCTGACCTGTGTGTGGTGTGACGGCCTGAGGTTCTGAGGTCTGTGCTGTAACAGAGGACTCTCCAGAAGGAAGTATCCTACAAACACACACACACACACACACACACACACACACACACACACACACACACACACACACACACACACACACACACACACACACACACACACACACACACACACACACACACACACACACACAAACAAACAAACAAACAAACACACACACACACAAACAGGAGATAAATACATAATAATAATAACAGTGGGGGGGGGTCAGGGCTTGCAAGTCCTTCTCTGCTGGCCTAAAAAAATCTCAGAATCACAGACTGATGTTAATTATATTATTATTAAATAATATTAATATTAAAATAAAGACTTATTAAATAATTCCAAATGGTCTTTTCAGATGTTTGTGCTGCTTCCACACGTGTATTTTCATATTAAATCATTTGACCAATCACATTTCAGGAGTCACTTGTTGCCGGGCAGAGTCAAAGTCACAGAAGTGTGTCTGAGGTCTTCACAATGTTTCTGAAGGAACTCGAACACAAAATAAATGTCCATGAAACTGTTGCTTCAACCAATCAGATTTTGAGTCAGTGTCGCTGGGCCTTCAGCAGTCTAAACCAGGTCTAAACCAGGTCTAAACCAGGTCTAAACCAGGTCTAAACCAGGTCTAAACCAGGTCTAAACCAGGACTAAACCAGGTCTAAACCAGGTCTAAACCAGGTCTAAACCAGGTCTAAACCAAACCAGGTCTAAACCAGGTCTAAACCAGGTCTAAACCAGGACTAAACCAGGTCTAAACCAGGACTAAACCAGGTCTAAACCAGGACTAAACCAGGTCTAAACCAGGTCTAAACCAGGTCTAAACCACTAGGTCTAAACCAGGTCTAAACCAGGACTAAACCAGGTCTAAACCAGGTCTAAACCAGGTCTAAACCAGGTCTAAACCAGGTCTAAAACCAGGTCTAAACCAGGACTAAACCAGGTCTAAACCAGGACTAAACCAGGTCTAAACCAGGACCTAAACCAGGACTAAACCAGGACTAAACCAGGTCTAAACAAGGACTAAAACAGGTCTAAATTAGGACTAAACCAGGACTAAAACAGGACTAAAACAGGACTAAACCAGGACTAAACCAGGTCTAAACCAGGTCTAA
The DNA here is from genome assembly GCF_026225935.1 of Boleophthalmus pectinirostris. Classification (NCBI taxonomy): domain Eukaryota; kingdom Metazoa; phylum Chordata; class Actinopteri; order Gobiiformes; family Gobiidae; genus Boleophthalmus; species Boleophthalmus pectinirostris. Next base: position 2,303,467 of record NW_026571207.1, on the reverse strand, counting down.
ACCAGGTCTAAACCAGGTCTAAACCAGGAAAAAAACAGGACTAAACCAGGTCTAAAGCAGGTCTAAACCAGGTGTAAACCAAGACTAAACCAGGACTAAAACAGGACTAAACCAGGACTAAACCAGGTCTAAACCAGGTCTAAACCAGGTCTAAACCAGGTCTAAACCAGGACTAAACTAAACCAGGTCTAAACCAGGTAAACCAGGACTAAACCAGGTCTAAACCAGGACTAAACCAGGTCTAGGTCTAAACCAGGTCTAAACCAGGTCTAAACCAGGTCTAAACCAGGACTAAACCAGGACTAAACCAGGTAAACCAGGTCTAAACCAGGTCTAAACCAGGTCTAAACCAGGACTAAACCACCAGGTCTAAACCAGGTCTAAACCAGGTCTAAACCAGGTCTAAACCAGGAAACCAGGTCTAAACCAGGTCTAAACCAGGTCCAGGACTAAACCAGGACTAAACCAGGACTAAACCAGGTCTAAACCAGGACTAAACCAGGTCTAATCCAGGACTAAACCAGGACTAAACCAGGTAAACCAGGACTAAACCAGGTCTAAACCAGGTCTAAACCAGGTCTACTAAACCAGGTCTTAAACCAGGTCTAAACCAAAACCAGGACTAAACCAGGTCTAAACCAGGTCTAAAACCAGGTCTAAACCAGGTCTAAACCAGGACTAAACCAGGTCTAAACCAGGTCTAAACCAGGTCTAAACCAGGTCTAAACCAGGACTAAACCAGGTCTAAACCAGGTCTAAACCAGGTCTAAACCAGGTCTAAACCAGGTCTAAACTAAACCAGGACCCAGGTCTAAACCAGGACTAAACCAGGACTAAACCAGGTAAACCAGGACTAAACCAGGTCTAAACCAGGACTAAACCAGGTCTAAACCAGGTCTAAACCAGGACTAAACCAGGTCTAAACCAGGACTAAACCAGGTCTAAAACCAGGTCTAAACCAGGTCTAAACCAGGACTAAACCAGGACTAAACCAGGTCTAAACCAGGACTAAACCAGGACTAAACCAGGTCTAAACCAGGTCTAAACCAGGACTAAACCAGGTCTAAAAGGTAAACCAGGTCTAATCCAGGTCTAATCCAGGTCTAAACCAGGACTAAACCAGGTCTAAACCAGGTCTAAACCAGGACTAAACCAGGTCTAAACCAGCACTAAACCAGGACTAAACCAGGACCAAACCAGGTCTAAACCAGGTCTAAACCAGGTCTAAACCAGGATTTAACAGGACTAAATCCTGCTGTGTGGACGTGTTTCTTCTTCTTCTATCAATAATATTTTTAATTTGGTTCTGTAAAGTCTGGACTTTTTATTTTCTTTTATCAGACAAAACTTCTTATGTGAAGATTTCCTCGTCTTTGTTTCTCTACAGCAAATCAAGTAATCCAAAGTAATCAGATTACATTACTCACTTTAAGTAATTTAATGGATTATGTTACAAACTACATTTTGGTGTGTGTAATCTGTAATCTGTAGGGGATTACATTTTAAAAGTAACACTCCCAACACTGATTACTGAAGGCCTAGCTGTGAAATGAACAGATTTTACACCAGATGCCCCGTCACAACCAGCTCCATCACTGTGACTGGTGTGGGAAATGTGAGAGAATTTGAATCGTTCATTAGTGTTGGGAGTGTTACTTTTAAAATGTAATCCCCTACAGATTACAGATTACACACACCAAAATGTAGTTTGTAACGGAATCCATTAAATTACTTAAAGTGAGTAAAGTAATCTGATTACTTTGGATTACTTGATATTGTGGAGCTTTTTAAAACTGCATGAATGTAACAACCACATCCTGAAAATTCACATTTGTTCTCTTCAAATTGGCCCTGGTTTAGACCTGGTTTAGACCTGGTTTAGTCCTGATTTTAGTCCTGGTTTTAGTCCTGATTTTAGTCCTGGTTTAGTCCTGATTTTAGTTCTGATTTCAGTCCTGGTTTAGTCCTGGTTTAGACCTCATTTTAGTCCTGGTTTAGTCCTGTGTTTAGTCCTGGTTTTAGTCCTGATTTCAATCCTGGTTTAGTCCTGGTTTTAGTCCTGGTTTAGTCCTGATTTTAGTCCTGGTTTTAGTCCTGATTTTAGTCCTGGTTTTAGTCCTGATTTTAGTCCTGGTTTAGTCCTGATTTTAGTCCTGGTTTAGTCCTGGTTTAGTCCTGGTTTTAGTCCTGGTTTAGTCCTGGTTTTAGTCCTGGTTTAGTTCTGGTATTGTCCTGGTTTAGTCCTGGTTTAGTCCTGATTTTAATCCTGGTTTTAGTCCTGGTTTAGACCTGGTTTTAATCCTGATTTTAAGCCTGGTTTAGTCCTGGTTTTAGTCCTGGTTTAGATCTCATTTTAGTCCTGGTTTTAGACCTGGTTTTGGTCCTGGTTTTAGTCCTGATTTCAATCCTGGTTTAGTCCTGGTTTAGACCTGGTTTAGACCTGGTTTAGTCCTGGTTTAGACCTGGTTTTAATCCTGATTTTAAGCCTGGTTTAGTCCTGGTTTTAGTCCTGATTTAGTTCTGGTTTCAGTCCTGATTTTAATCCTGGTTTAGTCCTGGTTTTAATCCTGATTTTAAGCCTGGTTTAGTCCTGGTTTTAGTCCTGATTTAGTCCTGGTTTTAGTCCTGATTTTAATCCTCGTTTTAGTCCTGGTTTAGACCTGGTTTAGTCCTGGTTTAGACCTGGTTTAGTCCTGGTTTAGTCCTGGTTTAGTCCTGGTTTAGTCCTGGTTTAGCCCAAGACAGGGGCCCATGGAGGTTTGTTGCCCCGGGCCCCCAGTTTTCTACGGTGCAAAAACATGATAATAATGACAATATTGTGTTTCATATCTGAGATTTAAGTCTGTGTATTTCTGTATTTCTGTATTTCTGTATTTCTGTATTTCTGCTCATGCCCGAGGAGCCAACTGTAAGAACACAAAGAGCGAACTATAACACCGCTCAAATCACACGACAAAACACACAAAGAGTCCATTAAAAACAGCCCGAGGAGAAACCGCTCCAGATCTGGACGGATAAAAAAGTTTGTGGATTTTCATTTTTAATAAAACGACACAAAACGCGAGGAAATGTGAGCGGCGGGAATCTGTTTGGAACATTTAAATAACTAAATAAAAACCGTACCTGGGTGATTGTTGTTCAGTGAAGGACTCCCATGAGGCCTGCCGCTGTGGTCGACCAGTGACACGGGGCTGCCGCTAGAGGGAGACACACACTCAGGTCATTGACGGGAGACTGAGCCAAACCCCCCAAAAAAAACATCTATTTTTAGCAAAAAGTCACATCCTCTGGGTTTAAACCACTGATTTTATTTAATTTTGTAAGTTTTACATGTTGTTAAAATGATCTATCTTGTATTTTTTTTTATTGCAGATGTGTTGTGTGTGACTGGGCTTGCCTCGCCACAGATCTGACCTGTAACATAACCTTCTGGCTTCCTTCTTGCTTCCATTGAATTAAAAAAAATAAAGTTTTAAGCCAAACTGTGGTACATTTCCCGACAAGGATGTATACAGGGTCTCAATATTTACATAGTGCAACTTCAAAAGGTGAGAACCCTGGTCTGGTCCTTGGTCTGGTCCTTGGTCTAGTCCCTGGTCTCTGGTCTCTGGTCCGGGCCCTAGTCTGGTCTCTGGTCTGGTCTAGTGTGTCTGGTCTCTGGTCTTGTCCTGGTCCGCTCCCTGGTCCGGCCTCTGATCTGATCTCTGGTCTTGCCTCTGATCTCTGGTCTCTAGTCTGGTCCTGGCCCAGTCCCTGATCTGCACTTTGGTCCGGTCTCTGGTCCGGTCTCTGGTCTGGTCTGGTCCAGTCCCTGGTCCAGTCCCTGGTCCGGTCCCTGGTCCGGTCCCTGGTCCAGTCCCTGGCCCGGTCTTTAGTCTGGTCTCGACTCTGATCTCTAGTATGGTCTCTGGTCCGGTCCCTAGTCCGGTCCCTGGTCCAGTCCCTGGTCCGGTCTTTAGTCTGGTCTCTAGTCCCTGGTCCAGTTCCTGTTCTAGTCTTTGGTCTAGTCTCTGGTCTGGTCTCTAGTCTAGTCTCTGGTCTGGTCTCTAGTCCCTGGTCCGGTCCTGGTCCGGTCCTGGTCCCTGGTCTGGGCTCTGTTACCTGGAGGGCGTCCGGTTGTGTCTCTTGATCAGTTCTTTGCAGTAAAACTTTGAGGTAGTTCTCTCTGGGACCTGGACACAAACAAAAACACAAAACCATAAAAGTCGTTTCATTTAAACGTCATAAATCCGACTCCTGTGAGTCTGAGTTTCCAGCAGCGTCATTCAGACGTTCATAAAAACACTAAACCAGGACTAAACCAGGTCTAAACCAGGACTAAACCAGGTCTAAACCAGGTCTAAAGGCCCAGTTTAAACGACTGAAACACAGAGAAATAAAACAGTCACAGCCTCCAGAAGATCTACTTTTACACAACATCAGGACTTTTTATGACAGTTGAGTTAAATCTGAAACAGTCTGAGGAAACAAACACCTGCAAACAGACGGAGACTTTTTCCAATGTTTTTTTAAGGAAAACAAAATCATCTGCAGGAGCTTCAGAACTTCATAAAACATCAGTTTTTTCTTTCAAATTTCTTCCTAAATCAAATTTTGGTGTTAAAACCTAAAGCAGGTTTCTCAGGTCTAAACCAAGACTAAACCAGGACTAAACCAGGTCTAAACCAGGACTGAACCAGGTCTAAACCAGGACTGAACCAGGTCTAAACCAGGACTAAACCAGGTCTAAACCAGGTCTAAACCAGGTCTAAACTTGGGCTAAACTAATTTTAAACAACCAAGTCTAACTTAGGTCTAAACCAGGGTTAAACCAGGTCTAAACCACAACTAAACCAGGTCTAAGACAGGTCTACAAAGAAACCTAAATCAGGTCTAAACCAGGTCTAAACCAGGTCTGAAACAGGACTAAACCTAATCTAAACCACATCTTAACCAGGGTCTAAACCAGGACTAAACCAGGTCTAAGACAGATCTAAATTAGGACTAAATCAAGCCTAAATCAGGTTTAAACCAGGTCTGAACCAGGTCTGAACCAGGACTAAAACAGGACTAAACCAGGACTAAACCAGGTCTAAGACAGGTCTACAAAGAAACCTAAATCAAGTCTAAACCAGGTCTAAATTAGGACTAAATCAAGCCTAAACCAGGTCTAAACCAGGTCTGAACTAGGACTAAAACAGGACTAAACCAGGATTAAAACAAGACTAAACCAGGACTAAAACAGGACTAAACCAGGACTAAAACAAGACTAAACCAGGACTAAACCAGGACTAAAGCAGGACTGAACCAGGACTAAACCAGGACTGAACCAGGACTAAACCAGGACTAAACTACAGCAAGTGCAGAGCATCGTGGAGTGTGGTGCGGGTCGGACCTTGGGCGGGGTCTCGGGGGGGTCCCAGAACACGTCGTCAGAGGGCGAGCGAGGAGTGAATGGAGACAGGGGGGAGAGAGATAGGGCCATGTCGGACAGAGAGCTGCTGTGGGCGGAGTCTCGGCTCGACAGAAGGTTCACGTTCTGCAACAGGAACAAGGAGAGTACAGGACTAAACCAGGACTAAACCAGGACTAAACCAGGACTAAACCAGGACTAAACCAGGACTGAAACCAGGACTAAACCAGGACTGAGGACTAACCAGGGACTGAACCAGGACTAAACCAGGACTAAACCAGGACTAAACCAGGACTGAACCAGGACTGAACCAGGACCAAACCAGGACTAAACCAGGACTAACCACCAGGACTAAACCAGGACTAAACCAGGACTGAACCAGGACCGAACCAGGACCAAACCAGGTCTGAACCAGGACTAACCAGGACTGAACCAGGACTAAACCAGGACTAAACCAGGACTAAACCAGGACTGAAACCAGGACTGAACCAGGACTGAAACCAGGACTGAACCAGGACTAAACCAGGACTAAACCAGGACTAAACCAGGACTAAACCAGGACTAACCAGGTCTGAACCAGGACTAAACCAGGACTAAACCAGGACTAAACCAGGACTAAACCAGGACTAAACAGGACTAAACCAGGACTAAACCAGGACTAAACCAGGACTAAACCAGGACTAACCAGGACTAAAACCAGGACTAAACCAGGACTAAACCAGGACTAAACTAAACCAGGACTAAACCAGGACTAAACCAGGACTAAACTGAACCAGGACTAAACCAGGACTGGACTAAACCAGGACTAAACCAGGACTAAAAAACCAGGGACTAAACCAGGACCGAAACCAGGACTAAACCAGGACTGAACCAGGACTAAACCAGGACTGAACCAGGACTAAACCAGGACTGAACCAGGACTAAACCAGGACTAAACCAGGACTAAACAGGACTAAAGGACTAAACCAGGACTAAACCAGGACTAAACTAAACCAGGACTAACCAGGACTGAACCAGGACTAAACCAGGACTAAACCAGGACTAAACCAGGACTGAACCAAGGACTAAACCAGGACTAAACCAGGACTAAACCAGGACTAAAAACCAGGACTAAAGGACCAGGACCGGAACCAGGACTAAACCAGGACTAAACCAGGACTAAACGGAACCAGGACTGAAACCAGGACTAAACCAGGACTAAACTAGGACTAACCAGGAACTAAACCAGGACTAAACCAGGACTAAACCAGGACTAAACCAGGACTAAACCAGGACTAAACCAGGACTAAACCAGGATTAAACCAGGACTAAACCAGGACTAAACCAGGACTGAACCAGGACTAAACCAGAAACCAGAAACCAGGACTGACCAGGACCAGGAAACCAGGACTAAACCAGGACTAAACCAGGACTAAACCAGGATTAAAACCAGGAACTAAACCAGGACTAAACCAGGACTAAACCAGGACTAAACCAGGACTAAACCAGGACTAAACCAGGACTAAACCAGGACTAAACCAGGACTGAACCAGGACTGAACCAGGACTAAACCAGACTGAACCAAACCAGGAACTGAACCAGGACTAAACCAGGAACTAAACCAGGACTTAAACCAGACTGAACCAGGACTGAACCAGGACTGAACCAGGACTAAACCAGGACTGAAACTAAACAGGACTAAACCAGGACTAAAAGACCCAGGACTAAACCAGGACTAAACAGGACTAAACCAGGACTAAACCAGGACTAAACCAGGACTAACCAGGACTGAACCAGGACTGAACCAGGACTAAACCAGGACTTAAACCAGGACTGAAACCAGGACTAAACCAGGATAAACCAGACTGAACCAGGACTAAACCAGGACTAAACCAGGACTAAACCCCGGGTCTACAGCTGTTTTCAGGGACGTGTGAGTACCTGGCTGAGGTGAGCTCTCTGCATGGCGGGAGTACAGGGACTGGAGCTGCTCCCCGACCCGAGCCTCGTGTGGACCTGACTGGGCAGAGCGGAGGACATGATGGCCCGGGCCAGAGGGGAGTCCTGCAGGTCCATCTGCAAATACCAGCAACAATAAAGTATTTTAAACTACTGCGATAAAAAAATAAAAAACAATAAATATATGTATATAATCTGGACTTAACTAGATCTAAGACAGGTCTAAAAAAACAAATCTAAACCAAGTCCAAACCAGGTCTAAACCAGAACTAAACCAGGTCTAAAAAAACAAATCTAAACCAAGTCTAAAACCAGGTCTAAACCAGAACTAAAACCAGGTCTAAAAACTAAAAATCTAAAAGTAAACCAGGTCTAAACCAGAACTAAACCAGGTCTATAAAACAAAATAAAACAAGTCTAAACCAGGTCTAAACTAAACCAGAACTAAAAGGTCTAAAAAACTAAACCAGGTCTAAACCAGTCTAAAATCTAAATCAAGTCTAAACCAGGTCTAAAACCAGAACTAATAAAAAACAAAATCTAAATCAAACCAGTCTAAACCAGGTCTAAACCAGAAAACCAGGTCTAAAAAAAAATCTAAATCTAAACCAGTCTAAACCAGGTCTAAACCAGAACTAAACCAGGTCTAAAAACAAAATCTAAATCAAGTCTAAACCAGGTCTAAACCAGAACTAAACCAAGTCTAAAAAACAAAATCTAAATCAAGTCTAAACCAGGTCTAAACCAGAACTAAACCAGGTCTAAAAACAAAATATAAATCAAGTCTAAACCAGGTCTAAACCAGAACTAAACCAAGTCTAAAAACAAAATCTAAATCAAGTCTAAACCAGGTCTAAACCAGAACTAAACCAGGTCTAAAAACAAAATCTAAATCAAGTCTAAACCAGGTCTAAACCAGGTCTAAACTCTAAAAAACAGTCTAAACCAAACAAAGGCTAAATCTCAGTCTAAACCAGGTCTAAACAAACTAAACCAGGTCTAAACAGGTCTAAACCAGAACTAAACCAGGTCTAAAAACAAATCTAAATCAAGTCTAAACCAGGTCTAAACCAAACTAAACAAGTGTATAAAACAAATCTACACCAGGCCTTGTAATCCGTGTATCATTCGTTCATTTTCAATATAAACCAAAAATAAGAAAACGAAAAAAAACAACAGTTTCTTCGTTATTTGTTTCTAAAACCAAAATGAAAAAACGGATAAATTCGTTTTTTCAGTTTTCGATTTGTGTTAAATAAAAATGGAAAAAACGATAACGGCCGTTTCCCGTTTACCGTGACTTCAGTGACTGTTATGCCGGTTTTGCACCGTGTACGGACTGAACCAGGACTGATCCAGGTCCGAGACCAGACCGGGACAAGACTAACCAATCTGGTTCCGTGTCAAGTCTGTGCTCTGGTTCTGTGTAAACGAATGTTCTGTGACTCCAGGTCTGGACGTGTGCTCCAGAACTCAAGAACCAGACTGGTCTGAAACAAAACATCCAACTGACATTTCAACAACGAAAAAAACTGAACTAGAGCTTTTGGCTAAATGGTAAAAAACCGGGACCAGAACAGAGCGCTATCAGAGCCCACTGCAGGGCCTCGAGGAGGCTTGGACCCCGCGGAGGCTCTCAAAGCTTGGAGTCCGCCCCAGTCCCCTCTGGTCCCGCCTCCTGGTCTGGTCCTGCTCCCACTGGTCCCTCTCTCTGGTTCTGGTTCTCTCGGACCTGGATCAGTCCTGTTTCAGTCCGTACCCGTGCAAAAAGGCTATCAAGTCACTGAAGTCACATAAACGGGAAACGGCGTTTATCAATTTTGGTTTTGGAGACAAATAACGAAGAAAACTGTTGTTTTTCATTTCTTATTTTGGTTTATATTGAAAAAAAATGAACGAATAGATACACGGATTCCTTGTCAGTCTGTGTTTTGTTTGTTTTTACAGTGTTCATGTTTTCTGCGTTCGCTGAAATGAACAAACTGAAGTGTAAAGAAACATCACACAATCTTAACGTTGATGTCGATGACCTGTTCACACTTAAACGGAAAACGAGACAATTTATATTTGTTGTTCTGCTGTTGTGTCCTCGGGCAAGACACGTGAGTACGAGTGTTGGCGTGTGTGAGCGCAGACGGTGAACGATCCCGTCAAGGTCGACACGCGCTACACGATTTTTCGGTCGTAAACTATTTTTAAACGTGTGACAAAATCTACGTTCAGACTGCAGGTTTAACGCTCAATTCAGATTTTTTTGTGAAATCCGATGTTTTTTCGAGGTCGTTCACATTTCCAGTTAAATGTGACTTGTATGTGACTCCAGTGTGAACGTTAAACAGCCCAAAAGTGTCCCACATGTGACACTGGAGACACGACGACGTCAACCGCAGCGAGCGTCTCTGTGTTTACAGAAGTTGTCCAAACATGGACGCAGCATCGAGCACCTGGAGATTTTAAAGTTCCTCTCGTACCGGAGCCAGAACATGAACAACTTACTTGTTTTAAGGAGGAGATTGAGAAGGAGAAGGACGAGGTTTTTGGTCGTGGTGTTTTGTGGTGAGTGGTGATGTGCTTCACTTCAGTCACACTCAGTTCATTAACAATTTTCACCTGCTTCAGTGCAGAATAGTGACGTTTGTGTCTTGTTGATAACGTGTAGGTGGATGAATGCACTTTGGCCGTTCACACTGAAGTCACATGTTAAAGATCAGATATGTATCAGTTTCAGGAGCACATATCCAAGTGTCCTGGGTCACATTTGAAAAAATCGGATCTGTGTCGTTCAGACTGTCAATAAAAGATCAGATACAGGACACATTGGCTGCGTTCAGACTGCAGCCTGAAGTGACCCAAATCCGATTTTTTGGCTTCTATGTTCCTGTATCTGATCTTTTATTGACAGTCTGAACGACACAGATCTGATTTTTTCAAATGTGACCCAGGACACTTGGATATGTGCTCCTGAAACTGATACATATCTGATCTTTAACATGTGACTTCAGTCTGAACGGTCAAAGTGCATTCATCCACCTACACGTTATCAACAAGACACAAACGTCACTATTCTGCGCTGAAGTAGGAGAAAATTGTTAATGAACTGAGTGTGACTGAAGTGAAGCACATCACCACTCACCACAAAACACCACGACCAAAAACCTCGTCCTTCTCCTTCTCAATCTCCTCCTTAAAACAAGTAAGTTGTTCATGTTCTGGCTCCGGTACGAGAGGAACTTTAAAATCTCCAGGTGCTCGATGCTGCGTCCATGTTTGGACAACTTCTGTAAACACAGAGACGCTCGCTGCGGTTGACGTCGTCGTGTCTCCAGTGTCACATGTGGGACACTTTTGGGCTGTTTAACGTTCACACTGGAGTCACATACAAGTCACATTTAACTGGAAATGTGAACGACCTCGAAAAAACATCGGATTTTCACAAAAAAATCTGAATTGAGCGTTAAACCCTGCAGACTGAACGTCGACTTAGAAGCACAACACCACAAACACGAGGAGATGATGAGATTTTAAATCTCTGAGCAGCAGGATGTGTCCATGGACCAGAGGATATAAATCTGACAGGCTGTGATGGCGTCGTTCTGATACTCAGGACTAAACCAGGACTAAACCAGGACTAAACCAGGACTAAACCAGGACTAAACCAGGACTAAAACCAGGACTAAACAGGACAAACAGGACTAAACCAGGACTAAACCAGGACTAAACAGGACTAAACCAGGTCTACTAAACCAGGACTAAACCAGGACTAAACCAGGACTAAACCAGGACTAAACCCAGGACTAAACCAGGACTAAACCAGGACTAAACCAGGACTACTAAACCAGGACTAAACCAGGTCTAAACCAGGACTAAACAGGACTAAACCAGGACTAAACCAACTAAACCGGACTAAACAGGACTAAACCAGGACTAAACCAGGATTAAACCAGGACTAAACCAGGACTAAACAGGACTAAACAGGACTAAACCAGGACTAAACCAGGACTAAACCAGGACTAAACCAGGACTAAACCAGGACTAAACCAGGACTAAACCAGGACTAAACCAGGACTAAACCAGGACTAAACCAGGACTAAACTAAACCAGGACTAAACCAGGTTAAACCAGGACTAAACCAGGACTAAACCAGGACTAAACCAGGTTCTAAACCAGGACTAAACCAGGACTAAACCAGGACTAAACCAGGAGGACTAAACCAGGTCTAAACCAGGACTAAACCAGGACTAAACCAGGTAAACCAGGACTAAACCAGGACTAAACCAGGACTAAACCAGGACTAAACTAAACCAGGTAAACCAGGTCTAAACCACCAGGTCTAACCAGGACTACACCAGGACTAAACCAGGACTACACCAGGTCTAAACCCAGGACTAACCAGGACTAAACCAGGACTAAACCAGGACTAACACCAGGACTAAACCAGGACTAAACCAGGACTAACCAGGACTAAACCAGGTCTAAACCAGGACTAAACCAGGTCTAAACCAGGACTAAACAGGACTAAACCAGGTCTAAACCAGGACCAGGACTAACCAGGACTAACCAGGACTACCAGGACTCTAAACCAGGTCTAAACCAGGACTACACCAGGACTCTAAACCAGGACTACACAGGTCAAACCAGGACTACACCAGGACTACAAACCAGGTAAACTAAACCAGGACTAAACCAGGACTAAACCAGAACCAGGTAACCACCCAGGACTAAACCAGGACTAAACACTACAGGGACTAAACCAAACCAGGACTAACCAGGACTAAACCAGGACTAAACAGGACTAAACTAAAACCAGGACTACAACTAAACAGGACTAAACCAGGTCTAAACCAGGACTAAACCAGGACTAAACCAGGACTAAACCAGGACTAAAGGACCAGGACTCTAAACCAGGACTACACTAAACCAGGACTACTAAACCAGGACTACAACCAGGACTAAACATAAACCAGGACTACACCAGGTCTAAACCAGTAAACCAGGACTACTAAACCAGGAAACTAAACCAGGTCTAAACCACTAAACAGGACTAAACCAGGACTAAACCAGGAAACTAAACCAGCCAGGTCTAAACCAGGACTACATCAGGTCTAAACCAGGACTACACCAGGACTAATCAGGTCTAAACCAGGTCTAAACCAGGAACTAAACCAGGACTACACCGGTCTAATCCAGGACTACACCAGGACTAAACCAGGACTAAACCAGGACTAAACCAGGACTAAACCAGGACTACAGGACTAAACCAGGACTACAGGACTAAACCAGGACTAAACCAGGACTAAAACCAGGACTAAACCAGGACTAAACCAGGTCTAAACCAGGACTAACCAGGTCTAAACCAGGACTAAACCAGGACTAAACCAGGACTAAACCAGGACTCTAAACCAGGACTAAACCAGGTCTAAACCAGGACTAAAACCAGGACTAAACCAGGACTAAACCAGGACCACCAGGACTAAACCAGGACTACACCAGGTCTAAACCAGGACTACACCACTACACCAGGACTAAACCAGGACTAAACCAGGACTAAACCAGGACTAAACCAGGTCTAAACCAGGACTACACCAGGACTAAACCAGGGACTAAACACAGGACTAAACCAGGACTAAACCAGGTCTAAACCAGGACTAAACCAGGACTAAACCAGGTCTAAACCAGGACTAAACCAGGACTAAACCAGGACTAAACCAGGACTAAACCAGGACTAAACCAGGACTAAACCAGGACTTCACCAAGAGTAAACGAGGACTGAACGAGAACTGCAGCTGAACTCAGGGAGAAGCAAATCGCAGCCAAAATCGGTCAAATTCTCCTGTCGTGCGCTGCGTCCTTTAAGGTTTTTGCGCGTCTTGAGAGAAAAACGTTTAAATCTAAAGCATTTAAAAAACAAGAACAGAACAGCAGAAAGAGAAGCAGAGCAGGTTACCACGAAGCGCTGCTGGTTCAGAGAGCGAGCCACAGGCAGAGCTGGAGCGCTGGGCACAGCAGCGGCCGCTACATCCTTAGTCCGCGTCTGGTCTCTAGTCTGGTTTCTGGTCTGGTCCCTGGTCGTGTCTCTAGTCTGGTCCCTGGTCTGGTCCCCGGTCGCGTCCCTGGCCTGGTCCCTGGTCTGGTCCCTGGCCCGGCTCTGGTCCCTGGCCCGGTCCTTGTGGTCGTGTTGCAGGGAGAGCAGCGTGGTCTGGTCCTTGGGCAGGGTGCGGTGGGAGCGTCTGCCCGCCGAAGGCTGCTGGTGCTGGGGCACGGCCTGAGCTTTGCCCTGGGGAGGAGGCTGGAGCTTAGGCTGGAGCGGGGCGCATCTCTGAAGCCGCACGGGAAGCAGGCGAGAGCGGACGGACGGCAGACGACACAGCGCAGAGAGCAAAAAAAATAAACAAAACACAAAACAAAACTGAAAAAAAGCAATGATGAAAGTGTCAAATTACGACGAGTATAAGGGTCAGATAAAAAAAAAAGTCGTAACATTTTGACATTAAAGTCGTAATTTTATGAGAATAAAGTCGTAATTTTATGAGAATAAAGTCGTAATTTTATGAGAATAAAGTCGTAGTCAAAATAAAGTCATAATATTAGGAGAAAATCGGCTGCTCAGAAACTCTGACCGAGTGGAGAATGGAGAATTTGGAGAATTTTGTAAAGGAGAAAAATCCGTGTATCTTTCGTTCACTCGACTGAACAAGGACTGAATCAGGACTAAATCAAGTCCAGAACCAAACCAGAAAGACCAGGATTGAGACCGAGACCAGACCAGGACTGAGGCCGGGACCAGACCAGGACTGAAAACGGTTTAGTCCTAGTTTAGTCCTGGTTTAAGTCACTGGAAAATGGTCCTGGTTCAGTCCTTGTCTCAGTTCCTGGTTTAGTCCTGGTCTCAGTCTCCGGTTCAGTCCTGTCTTTTAGTCCTGGTTCAGTCCTGGTTCAGTCCTGCTTTAGTCCTGGTTCAGTCCTGGTTTAGTCCTGGTTTAGTCCTGGTTCAGTCCTGGTTTAGTCCTGGTTCAGTCCTGGTTTAGTCCTGGTTCAGTCCTGCTTTAGTCCTGGTTCAGTCCTGGTTTAGTCCTGGTTCAGTCCTGGTTTAGTCCTGGTTTAGTCCTGCTTTAGTCCTGGTTTAGTCCTGGTTTAGTCCTGGTTTAGTCCTGCTTTAGTCCTGGTTTAGTCCTGGTTTTAGTCCTGGTTCAGTCCTGGTTTAGTCCTGCTTAGTCCTGGTTCAGTCTTGCTTTAGTCCTGGTTTAGTCCTGGTTCAGTCCTGCTTTAGTCCTGGTTTAGTCCTGGTTCAGTCCTGGTTCAGTCCTGGTTCAGTCCGGAGGCGCAAATAATGAAGAAAATTGTTGTTCGTTTTCTTATTTTTAGTTTTACATTAAAAACAAGTTTCTTCTTCTGCCGCATTTTTCACTTTGACTTTGATTTTATTACGACTTCATTCTCATAATATTACGACTTTAATGTCCAAATGTTACGACTTTATTCTCGTAGCGCCAGCATCTTTTTTTTTTTTTTTATCTGACCCTTATTCTCCGTCGTATCATATAAACAAGCAGAAAACACTGGAGGTTTATAAAGCACACGGCAACATTTCTGAAACAAAATGAGTGTATTAATTTGCATTTTGTGTTGAAGTTGTTGCATGAAAAGCCCTCTGTAAATAAAGTTTGATTCATGGATTGATAATTGACCACAAATAACATTTTTCCACAACTTTTTTGTCTTAATTTTTTTATTACAAATGTCCTACTCTCCACGGGAAATCAACAAACTCACTCAACAAGAAACCGAACCAGGAATCTCCTCGTTATGAGGCACCGGGAAGAACTACACGTAGTGATAAAAAATACTTTATTATAAGACAAAAACAAACAAAATACAATCTAATAAAAAAGAATAAAATTAAAAAATAAATAATAAATATACCAAGTCTTAACCAGGTCAAAATTAGGACTAAACCAGGACTAAAACAGACTAAACAAGGACTAAACCGGGACTAAAACAGGACTAAAGCAGGACTACACCAGGACTAAACGAGGATTAAACAAGGACTAAACCGGAACTAAACCAGAACTAAAACCGGGACTTAAATGTGGACTAAACCAGGACTAAACAAGGACTAAACCGGAACTAAACTGAAAAAAAAAACGGGACTAAACGAGGACTAAACCGAACTAAACCGGGACTAAACGTGGACTAAACCGGGACTAAACAAGGACTAAACCGGAACTAAACCAGAACTAAAACCGGAACTAAATGTGGACTAAACGAGGACTAAACCAGAACTAAACCGGGACTAAATGTGGACTAAATGAGGACTAAACCGGGACTAAACCGGGACTAAACCAGGACGAAACAAGGACTAAACCGGAACTAAACTGAAAAAAAAAACGGGACTAAACGAGGACTAAACAAGGACTAAACCGGGACTAAATGAGGATTAAACAAGGACTAATCCAGGACTAAACCAGGATTAAAACAGGTCTACATCAGGACTAAACCAGGATTAAACAAGGACTAATTCAGGACTAAACAAGGACTAAACAAGAACTAAACCAGGACTAAACAAGGACTAAACCGAGAACTAAACTGGAACTAAACCAGGACTAAACCAGGACTAAAACAGGACTACACCAGGACTAAACGAGGATTAAGCAAAGACTAATCCAGGACTAAACCGGGACTAAACGAGGACTAAACCAGGACTAAACCAGGACTAAACAAGGACTAAACAAGGAATAAACCAGGACTAAACCAGGACTAAACGAGGAATAAACCAGGACTAAACGAGTACCTAAACAGGACTAAACGAGGAATAAACCAGGACTAAACGAGTACCTAAACAAGGACTACACCGGGACTAAACCAGGTCTAAACAAGGACTAAACTGGAACTAAACCAGGTCTAACCGAGGACTCTCACATTAAGATGGCTGCCGGGGAACAGCGGGTCAGTGAGTCCAGACCTGATGGAGTCTGAACACAGAAAAACAAAATATCTCTGGAGTTATTTGAGCACCAGTGGCTCTTCTGTCAGGATGAACTGGGAACAATGGAGACTCAGAAAAGCAGCGTGTTATTGTAAACAAAGACAGGTAAACAAACCCGTCGCCATGGAAACCAGACTCACACTCACTGCACATGAACGGAGTCTGTTTGAGACGCTCGTAAACACACGAGCGAGAGAACATAATGACTGACAGCTGCAATCTGAACCAGGACTAAACCAGGACTGAACCAGGACTGAACCAGGACTGAACCAGGACTGAACCAGGACTAACCAGGACTGAACCAGGACTTAAACGAGAAACAAACCAGGACTAAACCAGGACTAAACCAGAACCAGGAACCAGGAAAACCAGGACTGAACCAGGACTAAACCAGACTGAACCAGGACTGAAACCAGGACTGAACCAGGACTGAACCAGGACTGAACCACCAGGACTGAACCAGGACTGAACCAGACTGAAACCAGGACTAACCCAGGACTGAAACCAGGACTGAACCGGACTAAACCGGACTGAACTGGGACTAAACCAGGACTGAACCAGGACTGAACCAGGACTAAACCAGGACTGAACCAGGACTGAACCAGGACTGAACCAGGACTAAACCAGGACTAAACCAGAAACCAGGACTGAAAGGACTGAACCAGGACTGAACCAGGACTAAACCAGGGACTAAAACCAGACTGAAGGACTGAACCAGGACTAACCAGGACTAAACCAGGACTGAACCAGGACGTCAGGACTAACCAGGACTGAACCAGGAAAACCAGACTGACTTACCAGGACTAACATCGTTTAACCATGAAGCGACTCAACCAGGACTAAACCGGGGTCTATTCCAGAACCAGTCAAAAAAGTCTGGCGTTCACCCAAAGTTTTCAATTTCCATCCAAACAACCAAAGCTTATGTGCAAGTTTATCGTTACGTTACCACAAAACGTTTAATCGTTTAACCGTTTCTCGCTTGGATCACAACTTCAACGTACCCACATTCACACAGTTTAATACAAGTACTGCAACACACAGTAAAGTTAACAGTACAACACAGTAAAGTACTGCAGTACTACAGTAAGTAAAGTACAGTACTACACATGCAGTAAAGTACTGCAGTACTACACATGCAGTAAAGTACTGCAGTACTACACATGCAGTAAAGCAGTAAAACTGCAGTACTGCACAGTAAAGTACTGCAGTACTACAGTACTACACGTAGCAGTAAAGTACTGCAGTACTACACATGCAGTAAGTACTGCAGCACTGCACGTACACAGTACACGTGCAGTACTACTGCAGTACTACAAGTACAGTACAGTACAGTAAAGTACTGCAGGACTACACATGCAGTAACTGCAGTACTAACATGTAAAGTACTGCAGGACATAGTAAGTACTGCAGGACGTGCATCAAAAAATACCAACGGTATCAGTTTCGTTTCCAATAAAAAAATCTGCAGCACATAAGACCTCATATAATATTCTAATTTATTGATATCTAAATGTGTTTGCTCAGCACAAATGAATGTGTGGTTGTATTTTCAGTGTCATGTTTACAATTTAAAACCAATAGTGTCTATAATGTTTCTTGGGGAGACGACGCTCATAAGAGAAACCAAGACAAGACGAGCAAGTCCGGCTGCAAGTGAGTCGGTCCCCACCAAAAATACTAATACTTCTACAATTTGGCAGCATTCTGGCTTCAGGCGCACATTTGTTTACGTTTTACAGAAACAAAACTTAAAACCACATGGCTAATTTACATGAACTGTTCGCGCTGATAAAAACAGATCACTTCTTCTGCTGATGATGTGGTTCAGCCTCTGTCGGATTAAAGGACACGACTCAGTGGAATATATGTTTTTTCAGTGGAATATATGTTTTTTCAGTGGAATATATGTTTTTTCAGTGGAATATATGTTTTTTCAGTGGAATATATTCTTTCTGCGACAGAGGATGGACGTGTAACTTTTAAGTCTGCGGGTCATACACATAGATCATACAGCACTGCGGCTTCACTTACCAATGTCGCACTAAAACATTTTGGTAATATGGTAATACTGTACACCCCGGTCAAATCCTGAGACAGTTTCACGGTATCAAACTTTGGACACTGCCCAACCCTACGTGTCACTTCAGACGTTTACAGTGAATCCGCGTGGTACACGTGTGTGCGTGGACACAGGACACATCTGGACTAAACTCGCTCTTCTGTTGTAGTTCAGGTAAGTCTGCTCTTTCTGGTCCAAATGTTAAAACAAAAGTCAGATTAAAGCCTCAGACAGAGCAGTGCCACCAGTTGGCATCACATCCCCAGAGAATATTGACGACATCAGCTGCAAAAGTATAAACACAACGACAATGATAATCACTAAACTAAACAACCATGGGGACGTTTTCTATAAAACCTGGAGTGCAGTCCCTGTCCCAGCAGATTTATACAAAACCACTGATTTGTCCCAGTTTTACACAAGAAATGTCCCAGAGTCTCTATTTTTGACCAATCTGATCCTGCCGACAGTAAAAAGAGACAAAAACTGTCATTTGTTTAAAGGTTGCATGGAGGATTTTTTGTTTTGTTTCAGTTTGTCAGTGAAAGTTTAAAATACCATTACAGAGACGCAGCAGCCTTGTAATTATGATGACCACAAAAAAAAGAATGAAAATCTATCAACTGTGGACGTCGTGAGGCCAGATAAACATCAGCCAATAGAAAACAAGGCTGCCTCATTTTCTATTGGCTGTCAGGTTGTCAATCAAACTCCCTATGTTTCTAGTGTCTCTGACTCTCGGCGCGCTGGGATTACGTGGTTTACGCAGCGGTTCTTAAGAGTCTTTTTTAAAACTGTCGCTTCCTCGCAATTCGCACAAAGTTTGTCGCGACGGCGGACGAGAATCCACCACCGGTTCGCCGCAAAAGAAAGTCCGTTTTTGAGGTCGCCGAAAGAAGAAGAGAAGGGGAAAAGGAGCGAAGTCAAACTGGGGTGATTCTTGGAGATTCCTTCTAGCGATGGCGCGACTGAAGCAGACGAATGACGTGTTGATCGTTAAATTATTTCTCGACAGGTCACTTCAACAGTATTTCTGAACACACACCGGCTGTAAACATGTGATTTCTAGAGTAAAGGGGCGGGAGCTGTGGAGGAGGACGGTGGTGTCACGCGTGAACAACATTTGAAAAAGGACTGTCGCTGTATTTCTTGTTCCTTAAAAAAAATCCTCTATACAAACTTTAAGTAAAATCTGCTTTAGAAAAAACAAAACACAAAGAAAATGTGACCAAACTGACTCACATGTTCACACAATTTTCCTTAGTTTTTTATTTTGAAATTCTGGTCAAATCAAATCAAAACTAGTGTGTATATATATTAAAACAAAAAAACAGTGTAAATGTCGTTTACCTGTTCGTGCGCAGAGTCGAGCGGTTTCACCAGAACGTCTCCGCTCCTCTGTCTGTCTCTGTCTCTGTCCTGCTCAAAACACCAAGCTCATGATTAAAACACGCACTCACGCATCAAAATTACATCAAAATTACAGATAAAAACGCAGAATTTTCGTCTTAAATTGACGTGGTTCCGCAGCCGAAAGCCGAGCGCGACGTGTAAAAACACAGAGGTGCGCTTTAACGGTTTGTCGATGGTCATTTTGAGGCGAAAGTAAAATATTAAAGAAGCAGACGCCCCGAAGTTTGCATATTTCATAACGACCTCCTTTGGATTTGATTCTGAAAATTTCACTCGTCGCGAGAAAAATAACTAAATAATTAATTTTTAAAAATCTATGAAAGTCTTAAATTTTACATCAGCTGTTGCACATTAAAATATAAACACAAATAATAAATACTAAAATAAAATTAGCTAAAAAAAAAACAAAAACACAAGACTAAACCAGGAATAAACCAGGTTTAAACCAGGACTAAACCAGGACTAAAACCAGGTTTAAACCAGGACTAAACCAGGAATAAACCAGGTTTAAACTAGAACTAAACCAGGACTAAACCAAAATTAAACGAGAACTAAACCAGGACTAAACCAGAACTAAACCAGGTTTAAACCAGGTCAAAACCAGGTCTAAACCAGAACTAAACCAGGTCTAAACCAGAACTAAACCAGGACTAAACTAGAACTAAACCAGGACTAAACCAGGACTAAACCAGGTTTAAACCAGGTTAAACCAGGTCTAAACCAGGACTAAACCAGGTTTAAACCAGGTCTAAACCAGGACTAAACCAGGACTAAACCAGGTTTAAACCAGGTCTAAACCAGGTCTAAACCAGGACTAAACCAGGACTAAACCAGGACTAAACCAGGTCTAAACCAGGACTAAACCAGGTTTAAACCAGGTCTAAACAGGTCTAAACCAGGTCTAAACCAGGACTAAACCAGGTCTAAACCAGAACTAAACCAGGACTAAACCAGGACTAAACTAGAACTAAACCAGGACTAAACTAGAACTAAACCAGGACCAAACCAGCACTAAACCAGGTCTAAACCAGGTCTAAACCAGGTCTAAACCAGGTCTAAACCAGGTTTAAACCAGGTTTAAACCAGGTTTAAACCAGGTCTAAACCAGGTCTAAACCAGGACTAAACCAGGACTAAACCAGGTCTAAACCAGGACTAAACCAGGACTAAACTAGAACTAAACCAGGACTAAACTAGAACTAAACCAGGACCAAACCAGCACTAAACCAGGTCTAAACCAGGTCTAAACCAGGTCTAAACCAGGTCTAAACCAGGTCCAAACCAGGACTAAACCAGGACTAAACCAGGTTTAAACCAGGACTAAACCAGGACTAAACTAGAACTAAACCAGGACCAAACCAGGACTAAACCAGGACTGAACCAGGTCTAAACCAGGTCTAAAGCAGGACTAAACCAGGTCTAAACCAGGTCTAAACCAGGACTAAACCAGGTTTAAACCAGGACTAAACCAGGTTTAAAACCAGGTTCAAACCAAGTCTAAATCAGAACTAAACCAGGACTAAATCAGGACTAAACCAGGTCTAAACAGGGAATAAACTAGACTATTCTATCCTTTTTATAACTATCTCAAGTCCCTGAACATCTCCGTGTCGTGACTTTAATCCATCTTTACCTTTTTCTCCTCTTCCTCCCATCGCCTTAAAAGTGGATTATAATGATCCAAACGCTCGTCGTAATTAAAAACACGTGAATTCAGAGTTAACGAAGCTTAAGATGGAAGCTCCTGGTCTGAAGGTGATGAGAACAGATCCACAAAATGAAGCTGCCCGTGGTTTTCAAACATGTCAAAAGTGTAAAAAAATAAAAATAAAAAATCCAGATACAAAAATCTGAACGAGATCAGCTCTGATTAGAAATACATTTTACTAAACCAGGACTAAACCAGGACTAAACCAGGTCTAAACCAGGTCTAAACCAGGACTAAACCAGGTCTAAACCAGGTCTAAACCAGGACTGAACCAGAACTACATCAGGACTACATCAGGACTACACTAGGACTAAACTAGAACTAAACTAAGACTACACCTGTACTGAACCAGAACTAAATCGTGGTCACACCAGGACTTTAGACCCTGATTTAGACCTGGTTTAGATTTGGTTTATTCCTGGTTTAGTCCTGGGTTTAGTCCTGCTTTAGTCCTGTTTTAGTCCTGCTTTAGTCCTGTTTTCGTCCTGTTTTAGTCCTGCTTTTAGTCCTGTTTTCGTCCTGTTTTAGTCCTGTTTTAGTCCTGCCCTGTCTTTAGTCCTGTCCTTTTAGTCCTGTTTTAGTCCTGTTTAGTCCTGTTTAGTCCTGTTTTAGTCCTGCTTTAGTCCTGCGTTTAGTCCTGCCTGCTTTTAGTCCTGCTTTAGTCCTGTTTCCTTTTAGTCCTGCTTTAGTCCTGTTTAGTCCTGCCTTTAGTCCTGTTTAGTCCTGCCTGGTCCTGTTTAGTCCTGCCTGTTTTAGTCCTGTTTTCCTGCCTTTTAGTCCTGTCCTGCTTTAGTCCTGTTTTAGTCCTGCTTTAGTCCTGCTTTAGTCCTGGTTTAGTCCTGTTTAGTTTAGTCCTGTTTCCTGCCTTTTAGTCCTGTTTAGTCCTGCCTGCCTTTTAGTCCTGTAGTCCTGTTTAGTCCTGTTTTAGTCCTGTTTTAGTCCTGTCCTTTTAGTCCTGTTTTAGTCCTGTTCCTGCTTTAGTCCTGCTTTAGTCCTGTTTAGTCCTGTTTAGTCCTGCCTGCCTTTTAGTCCTGTCCTTTTAGTCCTGGTCCTTAGTCCTGGTCCTGGTTTAGTCCTGTTGTTGTAGTCCTGTTTTAGTCCTGCTTTACCTGCCTTTTAGTCCTGCCCTGGTTGTAGTCCTGTTTCTCCTCGTGGTCGGACAGGGGCACTCCGGCTCCGTCTCAAACCTCCCGGTCAGTCTGTGGACTTAATTATTTTAAACAAAGACCAAACTTTTCAAATCATAAAAATGAACTTTGGGTCTCATCACTTTTAATCTGCTGCTCAAACAGAAGAGACGCTTCACTTGTTCAATTATAACTTCAGTCCATCTCCACCAGCAGAGACACTTTTTCAGTATGAGGTTTAAACACAAAACTTCAGAATCTGACGTTTAAAATGTTCAAAATGACACGAAATTACGTTAAATATTCATATAAAAAATCCTCCATCGCACAGAACCGCCTCTTTAAGTCTTGTTCTAATGTCGTTTCCTCGTCAAAAAAACAGACCTGGAGCTGCGTTTTGTTTCATTCCAACTCTTATTGTTCGTCTGTCGGGGACCAGAGTAATCAGAGTACAAATGATGAGTAACTGTATTCAGTTACAGTTACTGTTTCAGTGAGTGGGAATTGGATTACAGTTACTTTGTTGAAGTAAATGGATTACACAGAGGGATTTTACTGTTTTCACATTTTGGGCTAAATCCCTTTTTTTCCCCCCGTAATTCCACTTATTGTTGGACACTAAACCAGGTCTAAATCAGAACTAAACCAGGTCTAAAACCAGGTCTAAACCAGGTCTAAAACCAGGTCTAAGACAGGTTTAAAACCAGGTCTAAACCAGGTCTAAAACCAGGACTAAACCAGGACTAAACCAGGTCTAAACCAGGTCTAAAACCAGGTCTAAGACAGGTTTAAAACCAGGTCTAAACCAGGTCTAAAACCAGGACTAAACCAGGACTAAACCAGGACTAAACCAGGACTAAACCAGGTCTAAACCAGGACTAAACCAGGTCTAAAACCAGGACTAAACCAGGTCTAAAACCAGGTTCAAACCAAGTCTAAATCAGAACTAAACCAGGACTAAACCAGGTCTAAAACCAAGTCCAAACCAGGTCTAAACCAGGTCTAAAACCAGGTCTAAAACCAAGTCCAAACCAGGTCTAAACCAGGTCTAAAACCAGGTCCAAACCAGGTCTAAACCAGGTCTAAACCAGGTCCAAACCAAGTTTAAACCAGGTCTAAAACCAGGTCCAAACCAGGTCCAAACCAGGTTTAAAGGAGGACTAAACCAGGTCTAAAACCAGGTCTAAATCAGGTCTAAACCAAGTCTAAATCAGAACTAAACCAGGACTAAACCAGGTCTAAAACCAAGTCCAAACCAGGTCTAAACCAGGTCTAAAGCCAGGTCTAAAACCAGGTCTAAAACCAGGTCTAAAACCAGGTCTAAACCAGGTCTAAACCAGGTCTAAACCAGGTCCAAACCAAGTTTAAACCAGGACTAAACCAGGACTAAACCAGGACCAAACCAGGTCTAAAACCAGGTCCAAACCAGGTCCAAACCAGGACTCAAACAGGATTTAACAGGACTAAATCCTGCTGTGTGGACGTGTTTCTTCTTCTTCTATCAATAATATTTTTTAATTTGGTTCAGTAAAGTCTGGACTTTTTATTTTCTTTTATCAGACAAAACTTCTTATGTGAAGATTTCCTCGTCTTTGTTTCTCTACAGCAAATCAAGTAATCCAAAGTAATCAGATTACATTACTCACTTTAAGTAATTTAATGGATTATGTTACAAACTACATTTTGGTGTGTATGTAATCTGTAATCATCCAAATGATTCTAAGTGAAGGTGTGCGGAGATTACTTTTTTTTTGAGTTAGGGGTTCGTCTCCTGCTCGTTTCTATGGATACGTCACTGCTCTGCCTGAATGTTCCGCAGTGTGACATTAAACAGCTCAACTTTACATTTATTCATTTACAGGTGGTTTTAAAGCTCAAAAATACCTAGAAAAACTGAAAAAAAAAACATTCTGCCTGTGAGCGGGATCGCCTCTCCACAGACCTGGCCTGTAGCTTTGGTCTCCGTGAAGATAGAAAGGTTTAATGCCGTACTGTGAAACATTCCAGACAAAGCAACAGCATCACCACGGAGAAAAGCGTCTGATGGATCCTTCACCAGAAACGTTACACAATGCACCTTTAATATATATTAAAAAAATAATAATAATAATAAATAAAAATAAATAAAATAAAATAAAACAAAACAATATAAAAAAAAAAATAATAATAATACTTTTTTTTTTTTAAACAAATTAAAATTGAAATAAAAAAAATAATAATAAAAATAAATTAAACATTGTCGAAAAGTCTAATGAGAAAATGAGCGGAAAATTAACTTCCAGAACCAGAGTGACCTGGAATAGTCCTTTTCAGATCTTTATTTGGTACTTGGTGTGAAAGTTTGGGAGCCACTGGTTTAATATATTAAAGACTTGGTTTAGACCTGGTTTAGACCTGGTTTAGACCTGGACTGGGACTCCTGGACAGCAGATTAAGATCTGGTCAAAGGTCAAACATTTTCCGAGAAGACAATTTACGTAAAAAGTCTTAAAATATTAATATTACAGCCAGATCTCATTTAATTTTTACATTGATTTACCTGGAATGTTCCGCAGTGTGACTTTAAACAGCTCTACTTTACATTTGTTCATTTACAGGTGGTTTTAAAGCTCAAAAATATCTCAAAAAACTGAAAAAAAAATCTGACTGTGAGCGGGATCGCCTCTCCACAGACCTGGCCTGTAACTTGGTCTGCTTTGGTCTCCGTGAAGATAGAAAGGTTTAATGCCGTACTGCGAAACATTCCAGACAAAGCAACAGCATCACCATGGAGAAAAGCGTCTGATGGATCCTTCACCAGAAACGTTACACAATGCACCTTTAATATATAAAAAAAATAATAATAATAATAAATAAAATAAATAAATAAATAAATAAAATAAAACAAAACAATATAAATCAAAAAAATAATAATAATACTTAAAAAAAATGAAAATTAATTAAAATTGAAATACAAAAAAAATAATAAATAAATAAATTAAACATTGTCGAAAAGTCTAATGAGAAAATTAGCAGAAAATTTACTTCCAGAACCAGAGTGACCTGGAATAGTCAAAAAAAAACAAAAAAACAAATCATGTAAATGTGGCATGTTATCGCGTTAAACTTTTCTATCTTCAGGGAGACCAAACCAGACCAAGTTCCGGGTCAGGTCTGTGGAGAGGCGACCCCGCTCACGGACAGAATGTCTGTTTTTCCGGGTATTTTTGATTTATTAAACCACCTGTAATTGAACAAATATAAGGTAGAAGAACAGTTTAATGTCACGCTGTGGAATATTACAGCCGGAGAAATGACGTATCCATAGAAACAAACAGGTGACGGACCCCACAACCGAAAAGTTACACAGTGCAGCTTTACCGCTTGTTCCCAGTTTGGTCCAGGTTTCGCTCCGACTCTAAAATATTCACAAAACCTCCTCAGCTCTCTGACCTGTCTCCAGTCACCGCGGTTCAGCTGGTCCGGTTTGGGTTCCGTCCGGTTCTGGTTCTGGTTCGGTCCCGGGTCTTGGTCCTGGAGCAGGATCTCCTGTAGCTCCGCCCACTGGAAGCCCGACTCCTGGAGCTGCCGCCTCTGCTGCTGAAGACGGCGAGAGGAGGAGAGAGAGAGAGACGTCATGATTCATTTAGAGGAAAGAGGAGGGACCGGGGAGCGGCGTTACTAATGCAGCACACTTATGTAACAGCTGCAACCATTCACATCAAGGTTCCAGTTTTTTATTCTTTAGTTTTGACCAAAGCGCATTCAAAACGTTTGATTGACGTGTGTGTCCACCTTTGGGAGAAGAACAGCTGAACACACTCGTGACTCGTTCTTTTTACAACACAAATCACATATTGTGCAGAAGTAGGGATGGGCATGATTAGTCGATTAATCGATAATTGATCATTAAGAATTTCATCGATTACGTTCATTTTAATCGACAAACTGAATGTATGTTGCTGTGTGTGTCGTGACCAAACAGGTGTGTACATGTGTCTCTGCATCAGAAGGAGCGAGACACAAACACAAACAGTCAGTCAGTCTGCAACAAAGAACAAATGTGGATTTAACGATGATTTGGACAAGAAATTCCACACTTTCCGTTGCGTTGGGACAAGTGTGAGTCCATGTGCACAGTGTATAAAGCAGCACATATGTTTCTGTGTCCAGTGGGAAAAAAGTTTTACCAGGTGAGAGTCGCTCAATGTGGATGACGAGGCCCGCCCCCTCCCCCGTACGCTGTCCTGGTTTTGACAAACACAAATCTGGTCACACTGACCTGTATTCACCTGAGTCATGTCTTTTAATCCAACAGAAATTGAACCACATCAGCGACACAAGAGCTGGAGTTTTATCTTCACTTAGTTTATGTAAATTAGTGATGCAGTTTTAAGTTTCGTTTCTGTGAGATTTGAACAAAACTGAATTAAACACATCCATCCATTTTCGTCCGCTTATCCGGGGCCGGGTCGCGGGGGCAGCAGTCTAAGCAGGGACTCCCAGACTTCCTTCACCCCAGACACGTCCTCCAGCTCCTCCGGGGGAATCCCGAGGTGTTCCCAGGCCAGCCCAGAGACATAGTCCTCCAGTGTGTCCTGGGTCTTCCCCGGGGCCTCCTCCCGGTGGGACATGCCCGGAACACCTCCCGAGGGAGGCGTCCAGGAGGCATCCGGAACAGATGCCGAGCCTCAACTGGCTCCTCTCGACGTGGAGGAGCAGCGGCTCTACTCCGAGCTCCTCCCGTGTGACTGAGCTCCTCACCCTGTCTCTAAGGGAGACGCCCAGACACCCTGCGGAGGAAACTCATTTCAAGCGCTTGTATCCGTGATCTTGTCCTTTCGGTCACTACCCAGAGTCATGACCAGAGGTGAGAGTAGGAACGAAGACTGACGGTAAATCGAGAGCTTCGCCTTTCGGCTCAGCTCCTCTTCACCACAACGGTCCGATACAGCGACCGCATCACTGCACTGAATTAAACACATTATAATGTCAAACGGGCTGATGTGGCTCTAGAGTCGTTACGGTTTATATGTCGTAAAGTTGAATTTATTTATGCAGATTAGTGCAGATAGTAATAATAATGATGATCATTTTAATATAAAAACGTAAATTCTTCCGATGATCGATTAAGAAAATTTCATCGAATGCCCATCCCTATGCAGAAGTTTCCATAAATGTGTGGCACTTGTCAGTCACTTCGCTCTTCTGTCCAGTTCATCCCAAACCAGCTCCACGGGGTTTAAGTCTGGACACTGTGCTGCTGCTGCTGCTGCTGCTGCTGCTGGACACTCCAGGTTTTCAAGTTTTACCATCTTGTTCTTATTTCCTGAGGTAGTTTTGGCAGAGCTTGTATTTCTGTTTTGTTCTTGGGTCTGGTCAAGTGTTAACGGAGGAAACAGGGGCAGATTTTTTACATTCAAATGTCTCTTATTCAGAAACTAGAGGAACTATTGAAATAAGTAAAGTATCAGAATGTAGGAAAGAGTTACACTCCAACAGGGTCAAGTTAAACCTGTGAGATTCTTTCAAGTTGTTGACAAAAAATTTTAAAAACTCATGTCGGTAACGGAGGGAATGAAATATGCAGCACTTTTTGGTCAATAAATCCAAAACAGTGATAACTCTTGGTTCTCACTTACATATCCTTAACAAACTGGTTTGAATATTTGCTTCATATAGTTTTCTACCATATGGTACAAGATTAGGTTGAAAAACCTCAGACTTTTTGACTCATGAGATTTTTTTTAAGAAAGTTCATGGTAACGGAGGGAAAGTAACGAGGGAAAATTGTACAAACAAGTAGAAGGTGCAGGATTTTACATCATTTGTTGCTTTTTTCTTCTGAATATTTTAATATTACTTCAAAATGAAATGAAACTATTTCTATAAAATATGTCAGTCCTTCCAAGAACATTTTTATCATTTTAAATTTAATTTTTTTTTTAAATCATGTCCCTTCATCAACAGTTCAAAGATGGAATAACACAAGATATGATGAAATACATCCATTTATTTAAAGGATTTTTGGGTCTTTGAAATTTGGAAATAAAATTTTTGTTCCATGTTTCATACATGGTCTGTTTAAAACATATGGAACTTTAGAACCAAAAATGGAACAGAAAAAAGGTGAACAGTTTGATAAACTAGAGC
Organism: Boleophthalmus pectinirostris; assembly: GCF_026225935.1. Taxonomy (NCBI): domain Eukaryota; kingdom Metazoa; phylum Chordata; class Actinopteri; order Gobiiformes; family Gobiidae; genus Boleophthalmus; species Boleophthalmus pectinirostris. Next base: position 2,274,713 of record NW_026571207.1, on the reverse strand, counting down.
ACATATGTATCTGTTCAATACTGTTTTATATCAGATGCATTAACTTGAAGTTTTGGCCTTGTTGTTTACTTCTGTTTGACCAGGACCTCTTTTATCTGTTTTTTTAACCATTGTCTGTTCAGTTTTTACCTTTGTACATTTCAAGCTCTTCATTGGACTTGCACGACTTGAATTGCAAAAAATAACTGGAAAAATGACGGTGTTCTAGAACTTTTGACCAAAAGTGTGTTTACGTTGCAGCCGCCGAGCCGATCGCCTCTTGATGGTTTTTATGTCATAAATATACTAACGTCACTCCCTAGAGGACTCCCACTCCCTAGAGGATTTTTTCTCCTGTTCGTCCAAAACGCGCATCAGGGGAGTCTGAACTCAAATGCAAAGGCGTCAAACTAGAGGCATCCGGCGCGTCTTTTTGACACCGCCGTCTGAACGCAGCTTTATTCCTCCGGACTCCATCCCTCCTCGGACCTCTCCTGTCCTCGTTTCTCTCTCTTTTTCAGTCGTACCTCTTGTATCCGGTGTCTTTGCTCCTGTTGCTGCTGGAGTCGTCTCTCTTTCTCTGAGGCCAGCTGCTGTTTGTATCTCTCCTGCTCCTGTCTCTGCACCTGCACAAAGACAAACACACTTCATACAGAGGGAATAAAACACACATGTCCTCATAGATTATATTTACTTTCTCTCTGAAGAACATTGCCTCGAAGAATTTCACTCTGTTTGACTTTGTGCGGGGACTCAACCCCAATTCACACCAAAGCGCAACGGGACGTAAGCGCAGTAGCACAGCACACGAGCAGCAGACGCGCAGCTCTAGACTTCCATTTTAACCGGTCTGACCGTGACACCGACAGTGTCATACGCACGTCCAACGAGCGTCTCCAAGGTTTTTATCAGGGGAATAATCACGCGGTGTCAAAATAAACTTCCGATGCCCTTTCAAAATAACTTAACCAAAGTCAAGACAACGACATAAACAACACAGCTCTGTGTCCAAGGAAATGTTAAAGGTTGTACAGAGGATTTTTTTAAGGGAAGAGAAATACAGCGACAGTCCTTGTGCGCGTTCAGAATTACTGTTGAAGTTTCCTGTCTAGAAGTAATTCAGCGACCGACGAGTCATTTTTTGGACCCTCCGTCTGCTTCGGTCGCGCCATCGCTGGACGAGATCTCCAAGAATCACCTCAGTTTGGCTTTGCTCCTTTTCCTCTTCTCTTCTTCTTTCGCGACCTCAAAAACGGACTTTCTTTTGCGGCGAACCGGTCGTGGGATCTCGTCCGCCGTCGCGACAAACTTTGTGCGAAATGCGACGAAGCGACAGTTCGAAAAAGCCTCTAAGAACCGCTGCGTAAACCACGTAATCCCCGCGCTCCGACGAGTCAGTTACACTAGGGAGTTTGATTGACAACCCAACAGCCAATAGAAAATGAGGGAGCCTCGTTTTCTATTGGCTGATGTTTATCTGGCCTCAACACGTCACAGTTGATAGATTTTCATTCTTTTTTTTTTTTTGGTTCATCATAATTACAAAAGCTGCTGCGTCTCTGTAATGGTATTTTAATCTTTCACTGACAGTTTGAAACTAAAAAAAAAATCCTCCATACAACCTTTAAAGGGATAGTTCAGGATTTTTGACATGAATCTGTGTGTCATCCCCGTGAGCAGTGTCGCGCATCAACACTGACTTACCCCCCGAAAGCGCCCGGTGAGCCGAGATCGTGACCGGTTTTGGTGCTGAGGAAAGTAGTTCGGCAAGTTGTGTGGGGACTGTATACTAAAGCGTTTTTCTTCTCAAAGCAATATGTGTTCAAAAGAGTGACACATTTGCATCACAAAACCACCGTCGCCAAAAAAGTCAGATCTGAGGAAGGATTTGAGGAGCGCTGGGGCTTTGGGGGGGTGTTGGCCTCTGTAAAGGAGGTTTTTGTAAATAGTGTAAATAGTGTAAATAGTATGTGTATGTAATGTCAATATTTTTATGTAAATAGGACGAGGTGTGGATGCAATTTAGTGTAAATGTTTTTTGACAGACACAATAAAGGTCTGTTAAAAATCAAATCTCTCTCTCTCTTCTCTCTTCTCTCTCCTCTTCTTTTTCTTTCTCTCTCTCACTGTGGTCGTATCTGCCCTGGGACGTCTCTCTCTCTTCTCTCTTCTCTCTCCTCTTCTTTTTCTTTCTCTCTCTCACCTTGGTCGTATCTGCCCTGGGACGTCTCTCTCTCTTCTCTCTTCTCTCTCCTCTTCTTTTTCTTTCTCTCTCTCACCTCGGTCGTATCTGCCCTGGGACGTTTCTCTCTTCTCTCTTCTCCTCTTTTTCTTTCTCTCTCTCACCTGTGGTGCGTATCTGCCCTGGGACGTCTCTTCTCTCTCTTCTCTCCTCCTCTTCTTTCTTTTCTCTCTCTCACTGTGGTCGTATCTGCCCTGGACGTCTCTCTCTCTCTCTCTCTCTCCTCCTCTTTTTCTTTCTCTCTCTCACTGTGGTCGTATCTGCCCTGGCGTCTCTCTCTCTTCTCTCTCTCTCTCCTCTTCTTTTCTTTCTCTCTCTCACCTGTGGCGTATCTTGCCCCTGGGACGTCTCCTCTCTCTCTCTCTCTTCTCTCTCCTTTCCTTTTTCTTCTCTCTCTCACCTGTGGTCGTATCTGCCCTGGACGTCTCTCTCTCTCTCTTCTCTCTCTCCCTCCTCTTTTTCTTTCTCTCTCACCTGTGGTCGTATGCCCTGGGACGTCTCTCTCTCTCTCTTCTCTCTTCCTCCTCTTTTCTTTCTCTCTCTCACCTGTGGTCGTATCTGCCCTGGGACGTCTCTCTCTCTCTTCTCTCTCCTCCTCTTTTTCTTTCTCTCTCTCACCTGTGGTCGTATCTGCCCTGGGACGTCTCTCTCTCTCTCTTCTCTCTCCTCCTCTTTTCTTTCTCTCTCTCACCTGTGGTCGTATCTGCCCTGGGACGTCTCTCTCTCTCTCTCTCTCTCTCTCTTTTTCTTTCTCTCTCTCACTGTGGTCGTATCTGCCCTGGGACGTCTCTCTCCTCTCTTCTCTCTCCTCCTCTTTTCTTTCTCTCTCTCTCACCTGTGGTCGTATCTGCCCTGGGACGTCTCTCTCTCTCTCTCTTCTCTCTCCTCCTCTTTTCTTTCTCTCTCTCACCTGTGGTCGTATCTGCCCTGGGACGTCTCTCTCTCTCTCTCTTCTCTCTCCTCTCTTTTTCTTTCTCTCTCTCACCTGTGGTCGTATCTGCCCTGGGACGTCTCTCTCTCTTCTCTCTCCTCCTCCTCTTTTTCTTTCTCTCTCTCACCTGTGGTCGTATCTGCCCTGGGACGTCTCTCTCTCTCTCTTCTCTCTCTCCTCCTCTTTTTCTTTCTCTCTCTCACCTGTGGTCGTATCTGCCCTGGGACGTCTCTCTCTCTTCTTCTCTCTCCTCCTCTTTTTCTTTCTCTCTCTCACCTGTGGTCGTATCTGCCCTGGGACGTCTCTCTCTCTCTCTCTTCTCTCTCCTCTCTTTTTCTTTCTCTCTCTCACCTGTGGTCGTTATCTGCCCTGGACGTCTCTCTCTCTCTCTCTCTCTCCTCCTCTTTTTCTTTCTCTCTCTCACCTGTGGTCGTATCTGCCCTGGGACGTCTCTCTCTCTCTCTTCTCTCTCCTCCTCTCTTTTTCTTTCTCTCTCTTCACCTGTGGTCGTATCTGCCCTGGGACGTCTCTCTCTCTCTCTCTCTCTCCTCTCTCCTCTTTTTTCTTTCTCTCTCTCACCTGTGGTCGTATCTGCCCTGGGACGTCTCTCTCTCTCTTCTTCTCTCTCTCCTCCTCTTTTTCTTTCTCTCTCTCTCACCTGTGGTCGTATCTGCCCTGGGACGTCTCTCTCTCTCTCTCTCTCTCTCTCCTCCTCTTTTTCTTTTCTCTCTCTCACCTTGTGGTCGTATCTGCCCCTGGGACGTCTCTCTCTCTCTCTTCTCTCTCCTCCTCTTTTTCTTTCTCTCTCTCACCTGTGGTCGTATCTGCCCTGGGACGTCTCTCTCTCTCTCTCTCTTCTCTCTCCTCTTCTTTTCTTTCTCTCTCTCACCTGTGGTCGTATCTGCCCTGGGACGTCTCTCTCTCTCTCTTCTCTCTCTCCTCCTTTTTTCTTTTCTCTCTCTCACCTGTGGTCGTATCTGCCCTGGGACGTCTCTCTCTCTCTCTTCTCTCTCCTCCTCTTTTTCTTTCTCTCTCTCACCTGTGGTCGTATCTGCCCTGGGACGTCTCTCTCTCTTCTCTCTCTCTCCTCTTCTTTTTCTTTCTCTCTCTCACCTGTGGTCGTATCTGCCCTGGACGTCTCTCTCTCTCTTCTCTCCTCCTCTTTTCTTCTCTCTCTCACCTGTGGTCGTATCTGCCCTGGGACGTCTCTCTCTCTCTTCTCTCTCTCCTCCTCTTTTTCTTTCTCTCTCTCACCTGTGGTCGTATCTGCCCTGGGACGTCTCTCTCTTTTCTCTCTCTTCTCTCTTCCTCCTCTTTTTCTTTCTCTCTCTCACCTGTGGTCGTATCTGCCCTGGGACGTCTCTCTCTCTTCTCTCTCCTCCTCCTCTTTCTTCTCTCTCTCACCTGTGGTCGTATCTGCCCTGGGACGTCTCTCTCTCTCTTCTCTCTCCTCCTCTTTTTCTTTCTCTCTCTCACCTGTGGTCGTATCTGCCCTGGGACGTCTCTCTCTCTCTCTTCTCTCCTCCTCTTTTTCTTTCTCTCTCTCACCTGTGGTCGTATCTGCCCTGGGACGTCTCTCTCTCTTCTCTCTCTCCTCCTCCTCTTTTTCTTTCTCTCTCTCACCTGTGGTCGTATCTGCCCTGGGACGTCTCTCTCTCTTCTCTCTCTCCTCCTCTTTTTCTTTCTCTCTCTCACCTGTGGTCGTATCTGCCCTGGGACGTCTCTCTCTCTCTTCTCTCTTCTCTCTCCTCTTCTTTTTCTTTCTCTCTCTCACCTGTGGTCGTATCTGCCCTGGGACGTCTCTCTCTCTTCTCTCTCTCTCCTCTTTTTCTTTCTCTCTCTCACCTGTGGTCGTATCTGCCCTGGGACGTCTCTCTCTCTCTCTCTCTCCTCCTCCTCTTTTTCTTTCTCTCTCTCACCTGTGGTCGTAATCTGCCCTGGGACGTCTCTCTCTCTCTCTCTTCTCTCTCCTCCTCTTTTTCTTTCTCTCTCTCACCTGTGGTCGTATCTGCCCTGGGACGTCTCTCTCTCTTCTCTCTTCTCTCTCTCTCTCTCTTTTTCTTTCTCTCTCTCACCTGTGGTCGTATCTGCCCTGGGACGTCTCTCTCTCTCTTCTCTCTCCTCCTCTTTTTCTTTCTCTCTCTCACCTGTGGTCGTATCTGCCCTGGGACGTCTCTCTCTCTCTCTCTCTCCTCCTCTTTTTCTTTCTCTCTCTCACCTGTGGTCGTATCTGCCCTGGGACGTCTCTCTCTCTCTTCTTCTTCTCTCTCCTCTTCTTCTTTTCTTTCTCTCTCTCACCTGTGGTCGTATCTGCCCTGGGACGTCTCTCTCTCTTCTCTCTTCTCTCTCCTCCTCTTTTTCTTTCTCTCTCTCACCTGTGGTCGTATCTGCCCTGGGACGTCTCTCTCTTCTCTCTTCTCTCTCCTCCTCTTTTTCTTTCTCTCTCTCACCTGTGGTCGTATCTGCCCTGGGACGTCTCTCTCTCTCTTCTCTCCTCCTCTTTTTCTTTCTCTCTCTCCTGTGGTCGTATCTGCCCTGGGACGTCTCTCTCTCTCTTCTCTCTCCTCCTCTTTTTCTTTCTCTCTCTCACCTGTGGTCGTATCTGCCCTGGGACGTCTCTCTCTCTCTCTTCTCTCTCTCCTCTTTTTCTTTCTCTTCTCTCACTGTGGTCGTATCTGCCCTGGGACGTCTCTCTCTTTCTCTTCTCTCTCTCTCTCCTCTTTTTCTTTCTCTCTCTCACCTGGGTCGTTCTGCCCTGGGACGTTTCTCTCTCTTCTCTCTCTCTCCTCTTTTTCTTTCTCTCTCTCACCTGTGGTCGTATCTGCCCTGGGACGTCTCTCTCTCTTCTCTCTCTCCTCCTCTTTTTCTTTCTCTCTCTCACCTGTGGTCGTATCTGCCCTGGGACGTCTCTCTCTCTCTCTTCTCTCTCCTCCTCTTTTTCTTTCTCTCTCTCACCTGTGGTCGTATTGCCCTGGGACGTCTCTCTCTCTCTCTCTTCTCTCTCCTCCTCTTTTCTCTTTCTCTCTCTCACCTGTGGTCGTATCTGCCCTGGGACGTCTCTCTCTCTTCTCTCTTCTCTCTCCCTCTCTTTTTCTTTCTCTCCCTCACCTGTGGTCGTATCTGCCCTGGACGTCTCTCTCTCTTCTCTCTCTCTCTCTCTCCTCTTCTTTCTCTTTCTCTCTCTCACCTGTGTCGTATCTGCCCTGGGACGTCTCTCTCTCTTCTCTCTTCTCTCTCCTCCTCTTTTTCTTTCTCTCTCACCTGTGGTCGTATCTGCCCTGGGACGTCTCTCTCTTCTCTCTTCTCTCTCCTCCTCTTTTTCTTTCTCTCTCTCACCTGTGGTCGTATCTGCCCTGGGACGTCTCTCTCTCTCTTCTCTCCTCCTCTTTTTCTTTCTCTCTCTCCTGTGGTCGTATCTGCCCTGGGACGTCTCTCTCTTCTCTCTTCTCTCTCCTCCTCTTTTTCTTTCTCTCTCTCACCTGTGGTCGTATCTGCCCTGGGACGTCTCTCTCTCTCTCTCTTCTCTCTCCTCTTCTTTTTCTTTCTCTCTCCACCTGTGGTCGTATCTGCCCTGGGACGTCTCTCTCTCTCTTCTCTCTTCTCTCCTCTTCTTTTTCTTTCTCTCTCTCACCTGTGGTCGTATCTGCCCTGGGACGTCTCTCTCTCTCTCTTCTCTCTCCTCCTCTTTTTCTTTCTCTCTCTCACCTGTGGTCGTATCTGCCCTGGGACGTCTCTCTCTCTTCTCTCTTCTCTCTCCTCCTCCTCTTTTTCTTTCTCTCTCTCACCTGTGGTCGTATCTGCCCTGGGACGTCTCTCTCTCTCTCTCTCTTCTCTCTCCTCCTTCTTTTTCTTTCTCTCTCTCACCTGTGGTCGTATCTGCCCTGGGACGTCTCTCTCTTCTTCTCTCTTCTCTCTCTCCTCTTTTCTTTCTCTCTCTCACCTGTGGTCGTATCTGCCCTGGGACGTCTCTCTCTCTCTCTTCTCTCCTCCTCTCTTTTTCTTTTCTCTCTCTCACCTGTGGTCGTATCTGCCCTGGGACGTCTCTCTCTCTTCTCTCTCTCTCCTCTTCTTTTTCTTTCTCTCTCTCACCTGTGGTCGTATCTGCCCTGGGACGTCTCTCTCTCTCTCTTCTCTCTCTCCTCCTCTTTTTCTTTCTCTCTCTCACCTGCGGTCGTATCTGCCCTGGGACGTCTCTCTCTCTTCTCTCTCCTCCTCTTCTTTTTCTTTCTTCTCTCTCACCTGTGGTCGTATCTGCCCTGGGACGTCTCTCTCTCTCTTCTCTCTCCTCCTCTTTTTCTTTCTCTCTCTCACCTGTGGTCGTATCTGCCCTGGGACGTCTCTCTCTTTTCTCTCTCTTCTCTCTCCTCCTCTTTTTCTTTCTCTCTCTCACCTGTGGTCGTATCTGCCCTGGGACGTCTCTCTCTTCTCTCTCTTCTCTCTCTCCTCCTCTTTTTCTTTCTCTCTCTCACCTGCGGTCGTATCTGCCCCGGGGCGTCTCCTCCTCTGTTCCTGTCTTCCGTCTGCAGCCGGAGGAACTCTCTCCTTAACGTCCACTCCCCGGGAACGTTCACGATGGAGCTGCGGACATCGAGAGACGAAGATGAAGAGACGAAGATGAAAAAAAAAAAAAAAAACACACACACACACAAACCGATAGAAGAGAAGAGAGAAGAGAGAGAGAGAGAGAGAAGAGAGAGAAGAGAGAGAGAAGAGAACCGCACACACAAACGACGCTCCGGTTCAGACGCGAGGAGGGAGGAGCTCGGACCATCTGCTGTTTAACCCAAACGCCGAACACAGGAACTTATGTAACACACGGAGGAATATATTAAACTCATCCTATACACAGACTAAACCAGGACTAAACCAGGACTAAACCAGGACTAAACCAGGACTAAACCAGGACTAAAACAGGACTGAACCAGGACTAAACCAGGACTAAACCAGGACTAAACCAGGACTAAACCAGGACTGAACCAGGACTAAACCAGGACTAAACCAGGACTAAACCAGGACTAAACCAGGACTAAACCAGGACTAAACCAGGACTGGACTAAACCAGGACTGAAAGGACTGAACCAGGACTAAACCAGGACTGAACCAGGACTAAACCAGGACCTAAACCAGGACTGAAAGGACCAGGACTAAAACCAGGACTAAACCAGGACTAAACCAGGACTAAACCAGGACTGAACCAGGACTAAACCAGAACCAGGACTAACCAGGACCCAGGACTGACTGAAAAACCAGGACTAAACCAGGACTGAACCAGGACTGAACCAGGACTGGAACCAGGACTGAAACCAGGACTAAACCAGAACCAGGACTGAACCAGGACTGAAACCAGGACTAAACCAGGACTGAACCAGGACTAAAACCAGGACTAAACCAGGACTAAACCAGGACTAAACCAGGACTGAAACAGGACTAAACCAGGACTAAACCAGGACTGAACCAGGACTAAACCAGGACTAAACCAGGACTGAACCAGGACTAAACCAGGACTAAACCAGGACTAAAACAGGACTAAACCAGGACTAAACCAGGACTGAACCAGGACTGAACCAGGACTAAACCAGGACTAAAACAGGACTAAACAGGACTAAACCAGGACTAAACCAGGACTGAACCAGGACTAAAACAGGACTAAAACAGGACTGAACCAGGACTAAACCAGGACTGAACCAGGACTGAAACCAGGACTAAACCAGGACTAAACCAGGACTAAAACAGGACAGGACTAAAACCAGGACTAAAACGAACCAGGACTAAACCAGGACTGAAGGACTGAACCAGGACTAAACCAGGACTAACCCAGGACTGAAACCAGGACTAAACAGGACTAAACAAAAAGGACTAAACCAGGACTGAACCAGGACTAAATCAGGACCAGGACTAAACCAGGACTAACCTGAGGACTGAAAGGACTCAGGACTGAAAGGACCAGGACTAGGACTGAAAACAAACCAGGACTGAACTAAACGGACGACTAAAAAAAACAGGACTAACGGACTGGACTAAATATGGACCGGACTAATGAATTAATCAATCGCAATTAACGCGATAATCTGACGCCCGTAATAAAAACGCGGCTCAAAATTACAAATGAAAAACAGTTTAGATGGAAAGTGTTTTACCTGGGCTCTCCTTCCTCCTCCGTGACCTCGTCTTCCTCGTCCTCACTGCCGCTGTACTCGTACTCCGGACCCTCTGGGAAAAACAAAAACGGAGAGTCAAATTAAGAAAGAGAAGAAAAAAAAATAATTAAAGCAGCATGTCTTAAGT
>NW_026571207.1:2263776-2264776 GCF_026225935.1 Boleophthalmus pectinirostris | reverse complement strand
AAATCTGCAACACCTGCCTGGAGAGAGTTAAGACTGTAAAACCTCAACACAAACTTTATACACTTTTCTCAGACAGGATCGACAGGTGCAACACTTTTACTTCCTTCTTAAAACTTGTTGCTGCTGTCGTCCTTTTGTTATTTTCCTCCTTCTTTATGTAACGAACTGAAGATTCATTTATTCCGTAATGGAGCCGACAGAGCAGAGTCCTGCACGGGGCCATTTTTGGAGACCCACAGGACAGGACCGCACCTGCCAGGACAGGACCGCACCTGCCCGTTAACCAGAGATTATATCAAACTTTTGCACTGCCTACACCACGGACTGAACCAAGACTAAACCAGGACTAAACCAGGACTGATTCCAGGACTGAAGAGGAGGACTAATCCACGACTGAACCAGGACTAAACCAGGACTAACCCAGGACTGAAACAGGACTCAGTGTCAGGTCGGACTCGGAGGTGACGCAGGAGAAAGGACCGGCTCAGCTCCGCACCTCACGGAGGTAAACGCGGCAATTACCCGATCGCGCTTTGTGGACAAACTGCTCGGCGTTTTCTCTCTTAAGTCCAAGATTAGTCCTGGTTTAGACCTGGTTTAGTCCTGACCCGCCCGTGTGTAATTACTACCCGCCTGTAACACACAATACACGTTCATACACTTTAAAAAAAAAAAAAAAAAAGCCTGCAAAATTGGAAAAAAAAAAAAAAAATCTGAGAAATGGTGAGACTCCCCCAAGGTGTCTGGGTTTTCACAAACGGAAATATGGTCACCCTGCTGTAGGACGGGAGGGCACCTGACACACGACAGGGACCAGGAGGACGGGAGGGCACCTGACACACGACAGGGACCAGGACAGGACGGGAGGGCACCTGACACACGACAGGGACCAGAGGACGGGAGGGCACCTGACACACGACAGGGACCAGGAGGACGGGAGGGCACCTGACACACGACAGGGACCAGGAGGACGGGAGGGCACCTGACACACGACAGGGAC
>NW_026571207.1:2198776-2261276 GCF_026225935.1 Boleophthalmus pectinirostris | reverse complement strand
CGTGTCTGCAGTGACACTTCAACAAAGGTTTGTTACAAAGATAAATAGTTTTTTATGGTTTACCTAAACATAAACGAATCATTAACGACTAACGACGTTTGTTGACATTAAATAGTTCAGATAGAGGTCACGGCCGATACGCTGCAGTTTTTCCCATAACGTCTATACACATAAAATAAGAGAAACACTCACCCCGGCCAAGACCAAACCATAATCATCATTTAGGCGTTTTGCACCGAGGTTGAGGATCCATCCACTGACAAACAAAGTTCTATGCCTCCAAACTTTTGTACGACTTCATCTGTTGTCTGATGTAGAACGACGTCTGAAGAGCTAAATAGTTCGTGATCTCCTCTGCCTCGATTGTTGGCAAATCTTTTACTTCGGTTGAAAATTCTCTCATTTTCAATAAGATCAGGGTCACATCCAATATATTTGTCGACTAACTGCTCGTACTTTGTCTCGCTACTGACTCTAAATCCTGACAATAAGAACTCTTCTCCATATCTGTGTTCTCCAGAGCCGTGTTTGTTTGTCGTGTTTGTCTTCACTTCCTGCCCTCCACCTGAAATTTGCGCAACATCATGATCATGTGACTGAAACCCTCCTATTGTGTGGTTGTTGGATCCTAACAGCGGAAAACGGGCTTCGGAAGTTCGCGAACTCCATAACTGCAAAAGGAAATCAGAAGAGTGTGACTGTAAACCTCCGTTCAAACTGTTTCTCTTCCCAACGGAATTGAAAAATAGTGAAAGGTGAAGGTGATGGGCAGGATTGATCCACAGGAAGGACAAAAAAGGAAACTTTTGACTGACTAAATCATCCCGAGTTTGCAGAGAACATTTTGTATGTGGAGCGACATTAAAGCAAAATCCCGATCCTTCGCTCCACCTTGGTTACGAATTTAAAAAGTCAACGCCAAAGTGAAAGGCTCCAACTGTTCACCAAGAAACACCTTCCACTGCAAAGAGACCAAGACGTGATGTTGCTGTAAAACCACAAGAACAAGAAAGTGCAGCTCAGTCTGTTTGTCTTCTGCTCCTCTACATTAAAGGTTGTATGGAGGATTTTTTTTGTTTCAAGTTGTCAGTGATAGATTATAGATGCAGTCGCCTTGTAATTATGATGACCAAAAAAAAGAGAATAAAAATTAATCAACTCTGGACGTGGTGGGGCTAAACATTTGCCAATAGATAACGACACTGCCTCGTTATCTGTGAGCTGACAGGCTGTCAATCAAACTCCCTACGTTTCTAGTGTAACTGACTTGCCTGCGCTGCCGTTACGTGGTTTACGTACGACTGTCACACAGTCCACAGACGCAAGACGCACAGACGCTGTTTACTCCACCAACGCAACAGTTCTTAGCGGCTTTTTTTGACCTATATCTTCCTCGCAGTTCGCACAAAGTTTGTTGCAATGACGACAAGAATCCAGGAGCAGTTCGCCTCAAAAGAAAGTCCGTTTTTGAGGTCGCTGAAAGAAGAAGACAAGGGGAAAAGCAGCGAAGCCAAACTAAGGTGATTCTTGGAGATTCATTCCAGCGATGGCGCGACTGAAGCAGACGAAGAGTCTAAAGACTGAAGCACTGGTCCACAAATTACTCCTGGACAGGAAACTTCTGCTTATTATGAAAACGTACTTTATTTCCAAGAGCTACACAAACGTTTTTCAGGACACGAAAGCGATATCCTATGTCTGAAAACGTCATTTTCAAGGCAAAGAAAGAGTCCGCTTGCTGCTGCGTGTTGTAGCTAGTTCATTCGCACTGAATCTCCGCGCAACCTTCTCTGCTCCTTCCCCGCTCCTCTTCCGCTCCTCCCTGCTCCTCACTTCTCGTCCACGTCGAAATTCCGCCCCCCCTCCCTCCTCCTCACTTCTCCGTCTTGCCTAACCAACACTGTAGTTAGTTGTTTACAAGTCATGTGCAGCGGCTGTAAACAAACCTGTTTGTGGCGTAAGGAGGAGGAGGAGGAGGGAGGAGGTGTTTTCTACGTAGGAGCTGTAGGGGAGGGGGGGTGGTTTCACGCATGCGCAACATTTGAAAAAGGACAAACAGTCGCTGGATTTCTCGTTCCTTGGAAAATCCTCTATACAACCTTTAACAAAACGGGATTTTGCTTTGTTGTCGCTCCACATACAAAATGTTCACTGCAAACTCGGGACTCTCCTCGCCGAGCTCTGAGCCCGCGCTCGCTCCGCTCTAGCAGCTCTCGCTCTACTGCACGTTTCTGTCGTCACATTTTGTTATTTTGCAGTGTAAGGCCAGTATTCAGGAAGCAATGAAGTAAAAATCTTTTTTGGCCCGATGCGAAAAACAACATGACACCGTCTTGGATTCATCTTCCAGATCTGATTAAAGGTTGTATAGAGGATTTTTTTAAGGGAAGAGAAATACAGCGACAGTCCTTGTGCGCGTTCAGAATTACTGTTGAAGTTTCCTGTCTAGAAGTAATTCAGCGACCGACGAGTCATTTTTTGGACCCTTCGTCTGCTTCGGTCGCGCCATCGCTGGACGAGATCTCCAAGAATCACCTCAGTTTGACTTTGCTCCTTTTCCTCTTCTCTTCTTCTTTCGCGACCTCAAAAACGGACTTTCTTTTGCGGCGAACCGGTCGTGGATTCTCGTCCGCCGTCGCGACAAACTTTGTGCGAAATGCGACGAAGCGACAGTTCGAAAAAGCCTCTAAGAACCGCTGCGTAAACCACGTAATCCCCGCGCTCCGACGAGTCAGTTACACTAGGGAGTTTGATTGACAACCCAACAGCCAATAGAAAATGAGGGAGCCTCGTTTTCTATTGGCTGATGTTTATCTGGCCTCAACACGTCCACAGTTGATAGATTTTCGTTCTTTTTTTTTTTTGGTCATTATAATTACAAAGCTGCTGCGTCTCTGTAAATGGTATTTTAATCTTTCACTGACAGTTTGAAACTAAAAAAAAATCCTCCATACAACCTTTAATAATAATGCATCAGTTTTATATGGCGCTTTTTTGGACACTCAAAGACACTTGACAGAGCATTATCCTTCCTTGACTTGATTAGACTTCCACGGTTAAAAAAAAAAAGTGAAAAACAGAACTTTTAAACAATTTGCAGTTCTCCAAAGTTCTTCCTCACTTCCCTTCTGCTTTCAGAGCGTCCTCATTACTCACCACGACGAGTTTAGAAGAGCTTTTCACAACTTTCCGAAGAGACCAGTTCGGCCATTCAGGTAAAACGAACAAAAACGAGCGTCCAAACAGTGCACTTCCTGATGAGCGGACAATAAAACGCTTCATAACCAGACGCAGACAGTGCACAGAGGACTTAGTTTGACCTCGAGAGCTGCCGGTGCTTTTGTTTGAGCTTGAGTTTGGTGCGTTCTTCGTTCTCTGGCCTCCGTTCTAATGTGGTTTCCTCGTCCCAAACAGACCTGGAGTTGTGTTTTGTTTCATTCACAAACACACAGAGCTGTAGATGTAGGCTCAATTTTTTTCTCAAACACTTAGAGGAAAACGTTTTGGATCACACGGGTCAGTTTTGTGTGATACAGGAGCTTTAATCTTGCGGGTGCGTCCTGTTCCTCCGCGGGTTTCTTACTCACCTTTCTCCCTCTTCTTGCGGGTGCGGTCCAGGTGGTCCTTGAGCATGATGCGGACCTGCCTCTCGTTGGTCAGGTCTCGGATGAAGGCGTGTCTCAGCAGGGCGTCTGTGGTCGGACGGTGCAGGTGGTTTTTCACCAGACAGCCGTCCACGAACGAGAGGAAACGCTTTGACCTGAGAACGGAAACAGAATACGTCTTCAGCAAGGATGAAACGCGTCGCACACCGGTGATAAGCCTCAGTCGCTTTTTTTTTTTTGTGTGTTTTGGTCGTTTTATGTATTTTACCGAAACAAATTACAGTTTTTTTTTACAGTTGGCAGGGATCAAATTGAGCAAAATAGAGACTAGGCCTGTAACGAAAACAGATTTTGCTGGATTACGATTAACTGACCAAGAATTTATTGCAATAAACGATAATATTGACATTTTGAGACCAATTTTAACTAATATAATGACAATGCAAACACAACCGCTCCAAGATCAATAAACCTTACCTTTCTAAAGAACATTTAACACGGGAACTTCAAGACAAACAAAAACAACAGGCCTAAATAAAACGCTCCTATAACAGGTGCCATATCACTATGTCATGTAACAAATGGTCAACAGATCAAGTGTTTGAGCTGCGTTCATGCGCTGCAGTAAAGAGCAACGTTTGTTACTTCAAACCAGGTCTTGATGGGAACATGTTCGGGACATTTGGATTATTTTTCAATGGAGAAATAATACGCCACGATAAAGAAGGTTTAACGCGACAGTACAGCTCCAGCAGTTTTGTGTCTTTCTCTGGGAGTGAATGGAAGCGAGAGGAGGACACGCCCCCCATGCTTCCAGGTGTGGCTCCGCCTTCACCAGTTACGCTGATCGTCAGACAATCCAGAACCCTGACCCAATCCAGTGGGTTAAAAGCACTTGACTGAGCAGTGAAGTAGTGAGGAAGCAGAAGTAAAACCAGGACTAAACCAGGACTAAAACCAGGACTAAACCAGGACTAAAACCAAGTCTAAACCAGGACTAAAACCAAAATTAAACCAGGTCTAACCCAGGACTAAACCAGGACTAAAACCAGGACTAAAATCAGGACTAAAACCAAGTCTAAACCAGGACTAAAACCAAAATTAAACCAGGTCTAACCCAGGACTAAACCAGGACTAAAACCAGGACTAAAACCAGGACTAAAACCAGGACTAAAACCAGGACTAAACCAGGACTAAACCAGGACTAAACCAGGACTAAACCACGACTAAAACGAGGTCTAAACCAGGTCTAAACCAGGACTAAAACGAGGTCTAAACCAGGTCTAAACCAGGACTAAAATGAGATCTAAACCAGGACTAAACCAGGACTAAAACCAGGACTAAAACCAGGACTAAACCACGACTAAACCAGGACTAAACCAGGACTAAAACCAAGTCTAAACCAGGACTAAAACCAAAATTAAACCAGGTCTAACCCAGGACTAAACCAGGACTAAAACGAGGTCTAAACCAGGACTAAACCAGGACTAAACCTAAAACCAGGACTAAAACCAGGACTAAACCAGGACTAAAACCAGGACTAAAACCACTAAACCAAGGTCTAAACCAGGACTAAAACCAAACCTAAAACCAGGTCTAAACCCAGGACTAAACCAGGACTAAAACCAGGACTAAAACCAGGACTAAACAGGACTAAACCAGGACTAAAACAAACCAGGACTAAACCAGGACTAAAACCAGGACTAAAACCAGGACTAAAACTAAACAGGACTAAACCAGGACTAAAAACTAAAAACTAGGAACCAGGACTAAACCAGGACTAAAACCAGGACTAAAACTAGGACTAAAACCAGGACTAAAAAACCAGGACTAAAACAGGACTAAACCAGGACTAAACCAGGACTAACCAGGACTAAAACGAGGTCTAAACCAGGACTAAACCAGGACTAAAACCAGGACTAAACCAGGACTAAAACCAGGACTAAACAGGACTAAACCAGGACTAAAACCAGGACTAAAACCACCAGGACTAAAACCAGGTCTAAACCAGGACTAAACCAGGACTAAAACAGGACTAAAACCAGGTCTAAACCAGGACTAAACTAAACCAGGTCTAAACCAGGACTAAACCAGGACTAAAACGAGGTCTAAACCAGGACTAAAACCAGGACTAAAACCAGGACTAAAATGAGGTCTAAATCAGGACTAAATCAAGATTTAACCGGGACTAAACCATTAGGCGCAGACTGCGAATGATTGATCGATGATTCCGCATCATTTTGAGTAAAAAAACCATCAAATATTACAAATATTTTACTGGTGGTGAAAGAGATTTGTCTAAACATGAAACTAACAAAAGCCACGAGAGTTAAAGAAGCGTTTGTGCTCGTCGTCGTCGTCGTCGTCGTGTTTCTGAGCGCGTGCAGAACTCAGAAAACTCACCATTTCTTGGACTTGAGTTTGGGGGGAGGGTTTCGGGGGATGAGGAACAGAGCTCTCATTGGGTGCATGTCACACAGAGCTGAGGAGACAAAGACACGATTATGAGACGGGGACAAAAAAGGACGATATGTAAACAAAACAAAAAAAGAGAGAAAAGAGGATAAAAAAAACACAGAAAAACACTAAATGGAGAAGCAGACGTGGTGGTGCCAAGTTACATTTACTGTTAGATTTAGAGTAACTAGACACGTTATTACTTTGTCTGGAATGTTTCACAGTATCACAATCTGTCTATCCTTTGTTCATTCGTTTTTCAAAATAAAACCAAAATGTTTGTGCCAAAACTGAAAGCAAAAAGTTTAAATTTGGTATTTTGAGTTATAATTTTTTACTAAAAAGCGTTCTTTGAATTACATGACTCAGAATTGATTCCATATCACCACCGCTGGAGAAGAGACAGAAGAGCGGACGAACAAACCACATTAAAAGTGAAAGTGAAAGTGCGAGGTGAGGGGGTTAAACTCACGAGGAGCTCCTTCTGCCATCTCCAGAGCAGTGATGCCCAAAGACCACAGGTCACTCTGAAAAGATGGACACAGGACAATTTATTACACTTTTTTTTTCAATAATTCAGGGATAAACTTTCATTTTTGTTTTGTTTGGTGTGTTGTGAAGAATCCCTCAGTCGTCCAGGTAGAATCCACGGCGAGGAGAAAATTCAGTTCAGACAAAAGTGAGTTTGGTTGAAGACGTTTCGCGGCTCATCCAAGCTGCTTCTTCAGTTCTGGTCAGACGCTGGTGGACACTTCCTTATATCTGCAGGGAGGAGCTAACTACACTGAAACTACTCTGAAACTAACACACCTACTTGTTCACAGTCTCTGTTTGTTAGTTCGGCCTATTGAATTGGTTTGAGAGGGGAGAGAAAAAAGACATTTTTGTTAAGAAAGAGAATCCTTCTCTTAACAGAAATGGAGGAGTCAGACACCATCTACCTCCTATTCACAACTCCATCCTCAAACCTAATTCAAAACAAACAAGAACAACAGGTGTAGCCAGATCAGTAGTAGTACTGTACTGTCAGCATCACCTCCAGTCTCTCTCTCTAAAACCTTCAAATCAGGCAAGAAATCTCAGGGTAATAATGGACTCAGACTTGAACTTTAACAGCCACATCAAATCAATAACATCTGCAGCCTTTTACCATCTAAAAAACAGAGCAAAAATCAAAGGTTTATTGTCTAAATCAGACTTGGAGAAACTTATCTCCAGTAGGTTAGATACTGTACACGCACACACCCTGAAGGACTATATGTACACTTCTACACGAAGTGCGGACATTAAATTTCACCCTTTGGTTTTTGACAATGATAAAGGACATTAACAAAGTGACTTGTCCACCACTCCTGTTTCCTATTGTGCACTTGTATTAACCAAACGTGAGGAAATCTGAAGAGCATTGTAAATATTGTATATATATATATATATATATATATATATATATATATAATATATATATATATATATATATATATATATATATATATATATATATATATATATATATATATATACACTTTTCGATATAAAATACCAACCATATCTCTGTAGTTTGTTGTGCTTTTTACTGTTTCCCTACCTCCCAGAGAGCCACAGCCTTCTGTTTTCTAGCCCGTACCTACACCAACTCCACCCCTTTGTCCCTTGCATACACCTTCTTGATATGCTACATAGACTTTAGAGGTGCAGTCCAGGATGTACGGGGTGGAAGGGCGTTCAGGGCCCGGTACCAAATGACCCACGGCCCGGTACCGGCCCCCAGCCCAGGATTTGGGGACCCCCGGTATCGTGTGTATTAGTATATAGTTTTAGTGTATATATTTTTACCCTGTAGAGTGCATGAGTACATATTTTTTTACCCTGTAGTCGTACGTGGCCTCTGGGTTCTCGTCGCAGGCGATGACCTCTGGAGCCATCCAATACGGAGTCCCAATAAACGTGTTCCTCCTGCCCACGGTCCGGTCCAACTGAGCCGACACGCCAAAGTCCACTGAAGAAAACACACACCGGGACTTAAACTCAACGAAAACACAACACGAGGACATAATGTTACACTAAACTAAAAACAAATTAATTTAATATCAACAATAAATGAGAATATTGAACAAAATGGTGTCACAATCCCATTGTTTTGCCGAGACGATCGCGAGGACTAAACCAGGACTAAACCAGGACTAGACCGGGACTAGACCGGGACTAAACCAGGACTAAACCAGGACTAGACCAGGACTAGACTGGGACTAAACCAGGACTAAACCAGGACTAGACCAGGACTAAACCAGGACTAAACCAGGACTAAACCAGGACTAGACCGAGACTAGACCGGGACTAAACCAGGACTAAACCAGGGACTAGACCGGGACTAGACCGGGACTAAACCAGGACTAAACCAGGACTAAACCAGGACTAAACAAAGACTAGACCAGGACTAAACCAGGACTAGACCGGGACTAGACCGGGATTAGACCGGGACTAGACCGAGACTAGACCGAGACTAAACCAGGACTAGACCGGGACTAAACAAGGACTAGACCGAGACTAGACCGGGACTAAACAAGGACTAGACCGAGACTAGACCGGGACTAAACAAGGACTAGACCGAGACTAGACCGGGACTAAACAAGGACTAGACCGAGACTAGACCGGAACTAAACCAGGACTAGACCGAGACTAGATCGAGACTAGACGGGGACTAAACAAGGACTAGACCGAGACTAGACCGGGACTAAACCAGGACTAGACCGAGACGAGACCGAGACTAAACAAGGACTAGACCAAGACTAGACCAAGACTAGACCGGGACTAAACAAAGACTAGACCAGGAATAGACCGGGACTAGATCGGGACTAGACCAGGACTAAACAAGGACTAGACCGAGACTAGATCGAGACTAGACCAAGACTAGACCGGGACTAAACAAAGACTAGACCAGGAATAGACCAGGACTAGATCGGGACTAGACCAAGACTAGACGGGGACTAAACAAGGACTAGACCAAGACTAGACCGGGACTAAACAAAGACTAGACCAGGAATAGACCAAGACTAGACCGGGACTAAACAAGGACTAGACCGGGAATAGACCAGGACTAGATCGGGACTAGACCAAGACTAGACGGGGACTAAACAAGGACTAGACCAAGACTAGACGGGGACTAAATCAGGACTGGACCGGGACTAGACCGGGACTAAATCAGGACTAGACCGTTGAGTCGATCTGATGTTTTACGTCATAAAAACACTAAAGTCTCTCAGTCTGGTCTGACATTGTTTCGGGAAAAGTCCAGGACCGGGCTCTTGTTTCCAGGGCAACGGACGCACGTCAAGTATTTTTCTCCCGTTCGTCCACGAGCGTCGAAGCCACGAGCGTCTAAACTCAAATGCAAAGGCGTCGAGGCGTTTTTTTGACGCTTTGGTGCGAACGAAGAGAGTGAAAGAGTGAAAAGAGCGAGGGCGCAGTACCGAGCTTGACCTCCGCGTTCTCCGTCAGCAGCACGTTCTGACCCTTGATGTCTCTGTGGATGACGTGGTGCGAGTGGAGGTGGGACAGACCCTGCACACAAACACAAGGGAACATGAACAAACACGGAACACGGACACAAAAAGTAAAGACACATTTTCTCATGTTCGTGTTGTAGAATTTGTCTTGTTGTATTTTTTGGACGATAAGGTGAACTTCAAATCATTTAATTTACTAAAAAAACAACAGTGCCAGAGCTAAAGCAGGACTAAACCAGGACTAAACCAGGACTAAACCAGGACTAAACCAGGACTAAACCAGGATAAACCAGGACTAAACCAGGACTAAAGGACTAAACCATAAACCAGGACTTAAACCAGGACTAAACCAGGACTAAACCAGGACTAAACCAGGGGACTAAACCAGGACTAAACCAGGACTAAACCAGGACTAAAGGACTAAACCAGGACTAAACTAAACCAGGACTAAACCAGGACTAAACCAGGACTAAACCAGGACTAAACCAGGACTAAACCAGAACCAGGACTAAAGGACTAAACCAGGACTAAACCAGGACTAACTAAACTAAAACCAGGACTTAAACCAGGACTAAACCAGGACTAAACCAAACACAGGTCTAAACCAGGACTAAACCAGGAAAACCAGGACTAAACCAGGACTAAACCAGGACTAAACCAGGACTAAACAGGACTAAACCAGGACTAAACCAGGACTAAACCAGGTCTATACTAGGACTAAACCAGGACTAAACCAGGACTAAACCAGGACTAAACCAGGTAAACAGGACTAAACCAGGACTAAACCAGGACTAAACCAGGACTAAACCAGGACTAAACCGGGACTAAACCAGGACTAAACCAGGACTAAACCAGGACTAAACCAGGACTAAACCAGGACTAAAACCAGGACTAAACCAGGACTAAACCAGGACTAAACAGGACTAAACCTAAACCAGGACTAAAGGACTAAACCAGGACTAAACCAGGACTAAACCAGGACTAAACCAGGACTAAAGGACTAAACCAGGACTAAACCAGGACTAAACCAGGACTAAACCAGGACTAAACCAGGATTAAACCAGGACTAAACCAGGACTAAACTAAACCAGGTAAAAACCAGGACTAACCACCAGGACTAAACCAGGACTAAACCAGGAAACCAGGACTAAACCAGGACTAAACCAGGACTAAACCAGGACTAAAAGGACTAAACCAGGACTAAACCAGGACTAAACCAGGACTAAACCAAACCAGGAACCAGGGACTAAACCAGGACTAAACAGACCAGGACTAAACCAGGTCTAAAACCAGGTCTAAACCAGGACCAGGTAAACCAGGACTAAACCAGGTCTACTAAACCAGGACTAAACCAGGACTAAACCAGGTAAACTAACCACCAGGACTAAACCAGGACTAAACCAGGACTAAACTAAACCAGGTTTACTAGGACTAAACTAAACCAGGTATGGACTAAACCATGATCCTGTTAAACCAGTTTTTCATTTCAATATTTTATCCAGAAAATCAAGACAAACACGTGTGAACGAAACAAAACACACGAGTCCAGATCCGTTTGTGACGAGGGAAAAAAAAAAAAATCACCACGACACGAGACGCTTTGAATCCGGCCGCTTTTTTTTTTTTTTTTTTTTTTTTTACGTTTCAGTAGAAAGTCCAAAACCCGCTGCCCTCGGGGACTCAGACACACTGACCCACATTCTGTCTTTGTTTTTGTTTTGGAGCCTCTTCAAAAGCTTTAGACAAACAGAGGAAGTGCCGCCATTTTCAGACGATGACCTCACCTCCTCTCTCCGTGTGTGTGTGTGTGTGTGTGTGTGTGTGTGTGTGTGTGTGTGTGTGTGTGTGTGTGTGTGTGTGTGTGTGTGTGTGCGTCAATCCAAAACAATACAGCGGAGACAAAACGCTGACAGTGTGGAAAAACTAGTCCCGCTAAATATCGGCTCGTGTTTTCATTAAAACACTTTACGACAAAAAAACTACAAACTGCAAGATAAAAAGTTTGGTTTGTGTCGCTTCAGTTTTGGAAATGCAGCTTTAATAATCCGTGTGTCGTTCGTTTATTCGTTTTTCAAAATAAAAGCAAAAGGAAATGAAAAAAACAAAAAAAGCAAAAAAAAAAACAGATAATGATTCGTTTTTTTCAGTTTTCGATTTTGTGTTTAAATGAAAAATGGAAAAAAAAATGGATAATGACTGTTGCTGTGTTTCTGGTTCTGGTCTGGTCCTGGTCTCAGTCCTGGTCTCGGTCCAAGTCTCAGTCCCGGTCTGCTCCCAGTCTGAGTCCCGGCTTCAATCCTGGTCTCAATCCTGGTCTCAGTTCTGGCCTGGTCCTGATCTCGGTCCCGATCTCGATCCCGATCTCGGTTCCTGTCTTGGTCCTGATCTTGGTCCCGGTCTGGTCCCGATCTCATTCCCGGTCTGGTCCCAGTCTCAGTCCCGGTCTCAGTTCCGGCCTGGCCCCGGTCTCGGTCCCGATCTTGGTCCCGATCTTGGTCCTGGTCTCAGTCCTGGTCTCAGTTCCGGTCTCAGTCCTGGTCTCAGTCCTGGTCTCAGTCCTGGTCTCAGTCCTGGTCTCAGTCCTGGTCTCAGTCCTGGTCTCAGTTCCGGTCTCAGTCCTGGTCTCAGTCCTGGTCTCAGTCCTGGTCTGAGTCCCGGTTTCAATCCTGGTCTCAATCCTGGTCTCAGTTCTGGCCTGATCCCGGTCTCAGTCCAAGTCTGGTCCTGGTCTGGTCTCAGTCTCAGTCCCGGTCCCGGTCTGCTCCCGGTCTGAGTCCCCGGTCTCAATCCTGGTCTCAGTCCAAGTCTGGTCCTGGTCTGGTCCCAGTCTCAGTCCCGGTCTCAGTCCTGGTCTCAGTCCTGGTCTCAGTCCTGGTCTCAGTTCTGGTCTGCTCCCGGTCTCAGTCCAAGTCTGGTCCCGGTCTGGTCCCAGTCTCAGTCCCGGTCTCAGTTCTGGCCTGGGCCCAATCTCGGTCCCGATTTCGGTCCCGGTCTCAGTCCTGGTCTCAGTCCCGGTCTGCTCCTGGTCTGAGTCCCGGTTTCAATCCTGGTCTCAGTTCTGGCCTGATCCTGGTCTCAGTCCAAGTCTGGTCCCGGTCTGGTCCCGATCTCATTCCTGGTCTGGTCGCAGTCTCAGTTCTGGTCTGGTCCTGATCTCAGTCCCGGTCTCAGTCCCGGTCTCAGTCCCGGTCTAAGTCCTGGTCTCATTATTTGGCAAGTTTTGTGTAAATTCTCAGTAACACAGTGTTTTTTTGAGAGTAAATGCATCGTGTAACTAAAAAACAATCGTTTGAATATTGTGGTTATCGTTGTGTTTTCACGATGTGGATAACAGAGTGTCCGTTGCCGTGGTAACAGTAAAGCAGCATGTACGTACCCTGAGCACCTCCCTGCAGATGTACGAGATCCAGTCCTCCTTCAGACAGTTCCCTTTGGTTTTCTTCACCAGATCTGTGACCGAACCGGCGCCACAGTACTCCATCACCAACTGCAACAAACAGACCCGCTTCAGACCCGCTTCAGACCGGGTTTAGTCCTGGTTTAGTCCTGGTTTAGACCTGGTTTTAGGTTTAGACCTGGTTTTAGACCTGGTTTAGTCCTGGTTTAGTCCTGGTTTAGTCCTGGTTTAGTCCTGGTTTAGTCCTGGTTTAGGGTTTATCTTTAGTCCTGGTTTAGTCCTGGTTTAGTCCTGGTTTAGTCCTGGTTTAGACCTGGTTTAGACCTCCTGGTTTAGGTCCTGGTTTAGTCCTGGTTTAGTCCTGGTTTAGTCCTGGTTTAGTCCTGGTTTAGTCCTGGTTTAGTCCTGGTTTAGTCCTGGTTTGGTCCTGGTTTAGTCCTGGTTTAGTCCTGGTTTAGTCCTGGTTTGGAGTCCTGGTTTAGTCCTGGTTTAGTCCTGGTTTGGTCCTGGTTTAGGGTTTAGTCCTGGTTTAGTCCTGGTTTAGACCTCCTGGTTTAGTCCTGGTTTAGTCCTGGTTTAGTCCTGGTTTAGTCCTGGTTTACCCTGGTTTGGTCCTGGTTTAGTACCTGGTTTAGTCCTGGTTTAGTCCTGGTTTTAGTCCTGGTTTAGTCCTGGTTTAGTCCTGGTTTAGTCCTGGTTTAGACCTGGTTTAGTCCTGTTTAGTCCTGGTTTAGTCCTGGTTTAGTCCTGGTTTAGTCCTGGTTTAGTTTCCTGGTTTAGTCCTGGTTTAGACCTGGTTTAGTCCTGGTTTAGTCCTGGTTTAGTCCTGGTTTAGTCCTGGTTTAGAGTCCTGGTTTAGTCCTGGTTTAGTCCTGGTTTAGTCCTGGTTTAGTCCTGGTTTAGTCCTGGTTTAGTCCTGGTTTTAGACTGGTTTAGACCTGGTTTAGACCTGGTTTAGTCCTGGTTTAGTCCTGGTTTAGACCTGGTTTAGTCCTGGTTTAGTCCTGGTTTAGTCCTGGTTTGACCTGGTTTAGTCCTGGTTTAGTCCTGGTTTAGTCCTGGTTTGACCTGGTTTAGACCTGATTTAGTCCTGGTTTAGTCCTGGTTTAGTCCTGGTTTAGACCTGGTTTAGACCTGGTTTAGTTCTGGTTTAGTTCTGGTTTAGTTCTGGTTTAGACCTGGTTTAGTTTTAGGGTTTAGTCCTGGTTTTAGTCCTGGTTTAGACCTGGTTTAGAAGTCCTGGTTTAGTCCTGGTTTAGTTGGTAGACCTGGTTTAGTCCTGGTTTAGTCCTGGTTTAGTTGGTTTAGCCTGGTTTAGTCCTGGTTTAGTCCTGGTTTAGACCGGTTTAGTCCTGGTTTAGACCTGGTTTAGACCTGGGTTAGTCCTGGTTTAGTCCTGGTTTAGTCCTGGTTTAGTCCTGGTTTAGACCTGGTTTAGTCCTGGTTTAGGGTCCTGGTTTAGGTCCTGGTTTAGACCTGGTTTAGTCCTGGTTTAGTGGTTTCCTGGTTTAGTCCTGGTTTAGTCCTGGTTTAGTCCTGGTTTAGACCTGGTTTAGACCTCCTGGTTTTTAGTCCTGGTTTAGTCCTGGTTTCCTGGTTTAGACCTGGTTTAGTCCTGGTTTAGTCCTGGTTTAGACCTGGTTTAGATCTGGTTTAGTTCCTGGTTTAGACCTGGTTTAGACCTGGTTTAGACCTGGTTTAGTCCTGGTTTAGTCCTGGTTTAGTCCTGGTTTAGACTCTTAGAGGAAATACAGTTGTGAAACTCTCTTCTAAACTCGTCGTTTTGAGTATGAGTAAAGTAAAGAGTATTTAAGACGCTCTGAATACAGAAGGGAGGAGATGAACAACTTGAAAACTCTTTTAAACCAACTTCCAACCGACCGACTTCTGTTTTGTCCTGTTTTTAAAAACCCAGAAAACCACGAGCAGGTACAGAGAGTCGAAGTGAGAGTCGGGTTTAAGAGCAGCTACTGACAACAGCTCTTAAAGTGTGGAGCTGTTTATGTGATTCTGCTGATGAGTGAAATATTGGAGGAAGTGTGTTAATGAGAGCCACATGTTGAGTCTGAATCATCCGTCGCCTCCTCCCTCCGTGTCTCTGTCCCTCTGTGTCTCTTTCCAGGCTTTAAATAGGACGAATTTCCCTAAACTGACCTTTTTTGTAGCTTTCTCTCATGCTTTAATGTCGTTTCTCATCGCAAACTTGTTTTAGAGTCATCCACGCACGTCTGAGTCATCTAGCGATCTCCCCTCGGCCCTGTTCAAACCCTGCACGAGGCTCCGCCCACAAGCCCACGTCGCCCGTGCTCCCGCAGGACAATTCTCCGTAAATATACAAAAACGTGACACAAAACTGTACGTTATTAGGTTAAGAGTTTGTTTTCCTACCTGACAGTTTGGCCTGCTCCCTGTGCTCTTCCTCAGAGCGGAAAAAAAAGTTTAAAAGCCCCTCGTCCCGGTTTATATACTTGTATTTTTTTACTCTCACACACCAGGGATACTGTCCTGAGGAAGTCGGACTGCGGATGGCAAGAGACGCACCGATACTTGCTTCATATAAGTTTCAGTATCTCAAAAAAGCCCACATCCCACTTTTGTTATCCAAATAAGGCCGTATCCCGGTTTCAGGATCCCAAATAAGACGTATTAAAGTTTCAGGATCCCAAATAAGACAGGATCCGAATAAAAATTTCAGTCCCGAATCGTATTAAAGTTTCAGGATCCCGAATAAGCTCGTATCAAAGTTCAGGGATCCCAAAATAAGTTCGTATCAAAAAGTTTCAGGATCCCGAATAAGCTCGTATTAAAAGTTTCAGGATCCCGAATAAGATCGTATCAAAGTTTCAGGATCCCGAATAAGCTCGTATCAAAGTTTCAAGGATCCCGAATAAGCTCGTATCAAAGTTTTCAGGATCCCAAATAAGTCGTATTTAAAGTTTCAGGATCCCGAATAAGCTTGTATCAAAGTTTCAGGATCCCGAATAAGATCGTATCAAAGTTTCAGGATCCCGAATAAGCTCGTATTCAAAGTTTCAGGATCCCGAATAAGCTCGTATCAAAGTTTCAGGATCCCAAATAAGTTCGTATTAAAGTTTCAGGATCCCGAATAAGCTCGTATTAAAGTTTCAGGATCCCGAATAAGTTTGTATCAAAGTTTCAGGATCCCGAATAAGCTCGTATTAAAGTTTCAGGATCCCGAAGAAGCTCGTATCAAAGTTTCAGGATCCCGAATAAGATCGTATCAAAGTTTCAGGATCCCGAATAAGATCGTATTAAAATTTCAGGATCCCAAATAAGTTTGTATCAAAGTTTCAGGATCCCGAAGAAGCTTGTATCAAAGTTTCAGGATCCCGAATAAGCTCATATCAAAATTTCAGGATCCCAAATAAGTTCGTATCAAAGTTTCAGGATCCCGAATAAGCTCGTATCAAAGTTTCAGGATCCCGAATAAGCTCGTATCAAAGTTTCAGGATCCCGAATAAGCTCGTATCAAAGTTTCAGGATCCCGAATAAGCTCGTATCAAAGTTTCAGGATCCCAAATAAGTCGTATTAAAGTTTCAGGATCCCGAATAAGCTTGTATCAAAGTTTCAGGATCCCGAATAAGATCGTATCAAAGTTTCAGGATCCCGAATAAGTTCGTATCAAAGTTTCAGGATCCCGAATAAGTTTGTATCAAAGTTTCAGGATCCCGAATAAGATCGTATCAAAGTTTCAGTTTCAGGATCCCGAAGAAGCTCGTATTAAAGTTTCAGGATCCCGAATAAGCTCGTATCAAAGTTTCAGGATCCCGAAATAAGATCGTATCAAAGTTTCAGGATCCCGAATAAGATCGTATTAAAGTTTCAGGATCCCAAATAAGCTCGTATTAAAGTTTCAGGATCCCGAAGAAGCTCGTATTAAAGTTTCAGGATCCCGAATAAGATCGTATTAAAGTTTCAGGATCCCGAATAAGATCGTATCAAAAGTTTCAGGATCCCAAATAAGATTGTATCAAAGTTTCAGGATCTCGAATAAGATCGTATCAAAGTTTCAGGATCCCGAATAAGATCGTATTAAAATTTCAGGATCCCAAATAAGCTCGTATCAAAGATTTAGTATCCTGAATAAGCCCGTATCCCGGTTTCAGTATCCCGATTAGGAAAACCCGAAACCGTAGCTGTTATATTTCCCGATAGGAGAACGAGATACTGCGGCATGTATATGCAGTATCCCAAACACTGCAACATAAAGTTGAGCGCACAGGCGTCCAAAAGACAAACATGTCTGTGGCAAGTTCTCCTTCCTTCTTTTTATCACTGACCAATTACGATGTAAAACAGGGGTCATTAAACTAAGGCCCGCGGGCCGACTCCGGCCCTCCACGCCCCTTTGACCGGCCCCCAGCCCCTCTGCCCCCACCACTTAAACGGGCCCTATGAGGCAATCCTCAAAAGTGTCATGGGCTATTTTTTTATTACTTTTTGGCAAATAACACATCTGCATCTTGTATTTTGTTGATATTTATATGTGTTTAAATATTTACATAACAAACTCGAGATCAATCAGCGAGAGTCGACACACACGCAGAGTTCTGTAGTGCAGTTAAACACAACAAAATGTCTAAAGTGTTAAAGTATGAAAACTCGACAGAGAAAAATATTTGGTGAGACGTGATGTAAAATGTTGATTAGTCATTAAAGCGACAGTGACGTGGACTGTACCTCTGTGACCTCCATGACTTTGATCGCCGCCAGCTGACCCGTCTTGACATGGCGACCCTGAAAAACACAACAGAAACATTCAACACAGCTCAGACATTATTATTATTATTATTATTATTATTATTATTATTATTAAAAATGAGTCAGAGGTCAAAGGTCTGGTCATCTGCAGAATAAAAAACAACCCTGGTAAATATATCTTCAAACTGAGCATTAAGCCCTGAAGTCTCCCCATCTCCAAATCTCAAAATGCTCTGCCCCACTCTGTGACGTCACGAAGAGGTGGTTTTCAAGTGAAGCGTTCCTCAATTCCAGAGCTGAAACGATCCGAACGATTTCAACGAAGGCGCGTGGAGTTTAAAAAACACAGTGGAGCACTTCCTGTATCACCGCGTGACATCGCAAAGTGGAACTCGGCGTAAATATGCCGGGTTTGCGCTTTAAAACGTGCAAGGATGAAACAAAAACAAAACTCCAGGTCTGTTTTTGACGAGGAAACGACATTAGAACCGAGTAATATGGACGGTTTAACATGAGACCAACGAGGAGCCCTCCCTGGATTATAAACATATTACCGTCTGCATTTTTGACTTTTCTTGGAATTCTGGAGCGGGGGGCACACAGAGGGTTTAAGTCCGTTTAGGTTTGAGATAAAACAAGACCATCAAAGTACAAACTAGTGGAAATTCTTGCACTTTTGAGTTTCATTTTCATTTTTTTTTTGTGCAATTTTTTGAACCTCAACCAAAGACGTTTTCAGCCACGTTTAGTTCGGACGGATTTTAAAAATATGATCTGATAATTAAAGAGAGTCAGTGATTTAAAATTCAGATTTATATATTGTCATTAAGGCGGCAAAAATTAAACACAATTAAATCGAAAGCAAAATTTGAATGGACACAATTAGCAAAGCCATGTGTCGTTCGTGCGTTCGTTTTTCAAAATAAAACCAAAAATAAGAAAATAAAAATAAATAAAAATAAATGTTTCTTTATTATTTGTCTCGAAAACCAAAATGAAAAAAACAAATGATTTGTTTTTGTCAGTTTTCATCTTTGTGTTTAATGAAAAATGAAAAAAAAAATAATAATAAATAAAAAAACAAAACAAATAAAGGACTAGATCAGGACTAAAACAGGACTAAACCGTTTTCAGTCCCGGTTTCAGTCCCGGTCTCAGTCATGGTTTGGTCCCAGTCTCAGTCCCGGTCTCAATCACGGTTTGGTCCCGGTCTCAGTCCCGGTCCCGGCCACAGCCCCAGTCTCGGTCCAGGTCTCGGTCCCGGTCTCAATCCCGGTCTGGTTCCAGTCTGGTCCCAGACCTGGTCCAGTCTTGGTTTAATCCTGGTTCCGTCCGTTACCCATTTTTTTCCAATTTTCATTTAAACGCAAAATCAAAAACTGTAAAAAAAAAATATCTTTATCTGTTTTTTCATTTTGGTTTTGGAGACAAATAATGAAGAAAATTTATGTTTTTTCATTTTCTTATTTTTGGTTTTAATTTAAAAAACAAATAAATGAATGACACACAGATTCTGCAGTTTTTGAAGTACAATAAATTCTTCCTCAAATAATAAAATCTCCCGTTTTATTCCGCAAAAAAGCTGCGAACACTTTGGTTTAGATCTGTACAAACATGTTCTCAAATATGATTCTTGTGTTAATTATTACAGAACTGTATCATTAATCGTAATCTGAGGCTTTTATTTCCCCCAAACGGTCCAGCCCTAATTGTTATAACTGTAAAAAAAAAAACATGAACACGTGAAAAGGTCAAAAATAAATCTAACTTTCTTTACACCTGGAGCAGATCTGTCAGAGAAAAGTCTGTCCTAATGTATTCATATATGCAAATGAGATGCAAATGAGATGCAAACGCGGCGACTCTGCTGCCCACAGACGCGGCGTTTGTCACTAACACACAGAGAAAGGACCTATTTCTGTCCGATAATGACACACACACACACACACACACACACAGTGAACAGAGTGTGTTTTTGTTATTACAGGTTATTTTAGCCTCACACTCCTCATTACCGTTCATATTATTATTATTATTGTGTCACAGAGTGCGCAAATAAAACAGCTGTCACAACACAAACACTTCACACTGACACTGACACGAAGACTCTTGGGATTTACGGGCAGGGATGTAAAAATAACCGAAATATCGCGGTATCGTATCGTCAGAGCTCTCTCAATAATATCGTGGACCGTCACAATATCTGGGTTTCACGTGACGTCACAGGGCTTCGTTTGTCAGACGGAGGGCAGGAAGTGAACTGACTGGAGGAAAATGCCGATGTGTTGTGTAGTTTACGGCTGTGCCAATCGTTCTAACCGAGAGAAGGAAAAGCGATTTTTTTTTAAGAATACCAAATATAGTCGTCCACAAAGGTCAGAAATGGGAAAAGCCGACGGAACAACGCCGTAAAAAGTGGATTACAAACCATGATCATTAAGAATTTCATCGATTACGTTAATTTTAATAGACAAACTGACTGTATGTTGCTGTGTGTGTCGTGACCAAACAGGTGTGTACATGTGTCTCTGCATCAGAAGGAGCGAGACACAAACAGTGGGTCAGTCTGTAACGAACCGAAGCACAAATGTGGATTTAACGATGATTTGTACAAGAAATTCCACACTTTCCGTTGCGTTGGGACAAGTGTGAGTCCATGTGCACAGTGTATAAAGCAGCACATATGTTTCTGTGTCCAGTGGGAAAAAGTTTTACCAGGTGAGAGTCGCTCAATGTGGATGACGAGGCCCCGCCCCCCTCCCCCCGTACGCTGTCCTGGTTTTGACAAACACAAATCTGGTCACACTGACCTGTATTCACCTGAGTCATGTCTTTTAATCCAACAGAAACTGAACCACATCAGCGACACAAGAGCTGGAGTTTTATCTTCACTTAGTTTATGCAAATTTGCGATGCTGTTTTTAAGTTTTGTTTCTGTGAGATTTGAACAAAACTGAATTAAACACATTATAAATGTCAAACAGGGCTGATGTGGATCTAGAGTCGTTATGTTTATATGTCGTAAAGTTGAATTTATTTATGCAGATTAGTGCAGATAGTAATAATAATGATGATCATTACCTCCGCCAAGGAGGTTATGTTTTTGCCGGCGTTTGTCTGTTTGTTTGTTTGTTTGTTTGTTTGTCTGTTAGCAACATAACTCAAAAAGTTATGGACCGATTTTGATGAAATTTTCAGGATTTGGGAAATGTGAAAAAGGAAGAACTGATTTCATTTTGGGGCTGATCCGGAAGAATCCTGGAATTCTGGATCACTTTGAAATTTTAGTTAACATTGTGGTAAATGGGGCCAAAAATTTGTTTTCTCAATATCTGGGTTAATTATTGACCAAACCCCATGAAATTTGACTCAGGGATGGACAGTGGGAACCTCTTTCATATTCCAAAGGCTGATCCAGATCTGATCCAGAAGACTGATTTTATCTCAATTTATATAAAAATGGGGGTAGTCCTTGGCAGAGGTCTGCGCTCTCTGACTGCTTTTCTAGTTTTAATATAAAAACGTTAATGATTAATCGATAATCGATCGTTAATTCTTCCAGGTCAAAACCAGGACTAAACCAGGACTAAAACCAGGTCTAAACTAGATCTAAACTAAATCTAAACCAGGTTTTTGTCCTAGTTTAGTCCTGTTTTAGCCCTGGTTTTAGTCCTGGGTTTAGTCCAGGTCTAAACCAGGACTAAACCAGGACTAAACCAGGACTAAACCATGTTGCGCGGATGTGTCTCCTCTTCTATCAATAATATTTTTTATACGGTTAAGTAAAGAATGGGCTTTTTTATTTTCTTTTAGTAGACAAAACATCTTACGTTACGATATCCTGGTGTTTCAAGTCAATAATCAAGTAATCCAAAATATTCAGATTACGTTACTGACTTTAAGTAATTTAATGGATTACGAGACAAACTACATTTTGGTGTATGTAATCTGTAATCTGTAGGGGATTACATTTTTAAAAGTAACACTCCCAACACTGTGTATAAAGCAAAGTGCAATGTATTACCTGTAAATATTCAAAGACTGTTTGAGATGAGATTGAGCCACTACAATTTAAAAGGAACCTACATGTTTAAAAAGCCCAGATTCAGAACCAAAGTTATGGAGCGAAGCGTCGCTGTGAAAGGAGTTAAACTTATGGAATAGTCTTGATAAAGAAATAAAAGAATCAAGTACAATGACGACATTTAAAAAACATATAAAATCAAATGCAGTGTGTATGTATGAAAATTTTAACTGATCAATTGTTTGCGATTGATCAGTAATTGTGCCTGAACTGATTTGGAATGTTTCGTGACCATCGGTGTTGATGTTTTGTCTTGAAAAAGGAAAGGGGGGCAGATAACATAAGATTTTTTCTTCTTTCTGCTCCTTTTCATTCATTTCTTGTGTCTGATGTTGTGACACTGTCGATGTCTTTTTATGCTTAATGAAATAATAAATAAATAAATAATAAAACCATGTGGATAATTTGCATAAACTAAGCGGAGAAAAAAAAAAAAAAAAAAGCTCTTTTACGCTGATGTGGTTGAACTTCTTCTAAAGGACACGACTCAGTGGAATATGAGTGTTCTCTCTGTGATGTTGATGCTGAAGGTGAGTCTGTTCTGTTTGTGTCGTGATGTTTTCAGAGATCAGACGTGTGCAGGTTTATCGCAGATGCGGCGGAAACGGGAATGAAAATTAGGCTACAATTGTTTGCGGGAGCGAGCGGAGCAGGACTGCACAGTGCGACTGTGTCCTTACAACACATAAAAACAGATTTTATTTGTAAAGGATTCACCAGAGGAAAAAGGTTGGAGACCCTCTGGACAAACGAGCAGACAACATTTTTCACCAGCAGCTCCTAAAAAAGTTGCACTGCCCAGTGTGCCCCCTGCTGGTCACAGATGGACTTGTTCCTCTGTTGTCCCTCTGTTGTCCCTCTGTTGTCCCTCTGTTGTCTCTCTGTTGTCCCTCTGTTGTCTCTCTGTTCCCTCTGTTCCCTCTGTTGTCTCTCTGTTGTGTCTCTGTTGTCTCTGTTGTCTCTGTTGTCTCTCTGTTGTGTCTCTGTTTTCTCTCTATTGTCCCTCTGTTGTCCCTCTGTTGTGTCTCTGTTGTCTCTCTATTGTCCCTCTGTTGTCTCTCTGTTGTGTCTCTGTTGTCTCTCTGTTGTCTCTCTGTTGTCCCTCTGTTGTCTCCTCTGTTGTCTCTCTGTTGTCTCTGTTGTCTCTCTATTGTCCCTCTGTTGTCCCTCTGTTGTGTCTCTCTATTGTCCCTCTCTGTTGTCTCTCTGTGTCTCTCTGTTGTGTCTCTGTTGTCTCTCTGTTGTCCCTCTGTAGTCCCTCTGGTTGTCCTCTGTTGTGTCTCTGTTGTCTCTCTGTTGTCTCTCTCTGTTGTCCTCTCTGTTGTCCCTCTGTTGTCTCTGTTGTGTCTCTGTTGTCTCTGTTCTGTTGTCTCTCTGTCTCTGTTGTCTCTCTGTTGTCTCTCTGTTGTCTCTGTTGTCTCTCTGTTGTCTCTCTGTTGTCCCTCTGTTGTCTCTCTGTTGTGTTGTCTCTGTTGTCTCTCTGTTGTCCTCTGTTGTCTCTCTGTTGTTCTCTGTTGTCCCTCTCTGTTGTCTCTCTCTGTTGTCCTCTGTTGTTGTCTCTGTTGTCTCTCTCTGTTGTCTCTCTGTTGTCTCTCTGTTGTCTCTCTGTTGTCTCTCTGTTGTCTCTGTTGTCTCTCTGTTGTCTCTCTGTAGTCCCTCTGTTGTGTCTCTGTTGTCTCTCTGTTGTCCCTCTGTTGTCCCTCTGTTGTCCCTCTCTGTTGTCTCCTCTGTTGTCTCTCTGTTGTCCCTCTGTTGTCCCTCTGTTGTCCCTCTGTTGTGTCTCTGTTGTCTCTCTGTTGTCTCTCTGTTGTCTCTCTCTCTGTTGTCTCTCTCTGTTGTCCCTCTGTTGTGTCTCTCTGTTGTCTCTCTGTTGTCTCTGTTGTCTCTGTTGTCCCTCTGTTGTCTCTCTGTTGTCCCTCTGTTGTCTCTCTGTTGTGTCTCTGTTGTCTCTCTGTTGTCCCTCTGTTGTGTCTCTGTTGTCTCTCTGTTGTCTCTCTGTTGTCCCTCTGTTCTGTTGTCTCTGTTGTCTCTCTGTTGTCTCTCTGTTGTCCCTCTGTAGTCTCTCTGTTGTTGTCTCTGTTGTCTCTCTGTTGTCTCTCTGTTGTCTCTGTTGTCTCTCTGTTGTCTCTCTGTTGTCTCTCTGTTGTGTCTCTGTTGTCTCTGTTGTCTCTCTGTTGTCTCTCTGTAGTCCCTCTGTTGTCCTCTGTTGTGTCTCTGTTGTCTCTCTGTTGTCTCTCTGTTGTCCCTCTGTGTCCTCTGTTGTCTCTCTGTTGTCCTCTCTGTTGTCCCTCTGTTGTCCCTCTGTTGTGTCTCTTGTCTCTCTGTTGTCTCTCTGTAGTCCCTCTGTTGTGTCTCTGTTGTCTCTCTGTTGTCCCTCTGTTGTCTCTCTGTTGTCTCTCTATTGTCCCTCTGTTGTCTCTCTGTTGTCTCTCTGTAGTCTCTCTGTTGTCCTCTCTGTTGTGTGTCTCTGTTGTCTCTCTGTTGTCTCTCTGTTGTCTCCCTCTGTAGTCCTCTCTGTTGTGTCTCTGTTGTCCTCTCTGTAGTCCCTCTCTGTTGTCCCTCTGTTGTCCTCTCTGTTGTCTCTCTCTGTTGTCCCTCTGTGTCTCTCTGTTGTCCCTCTGTTGTCTCTCTCTGTTGTCTCTGTTGTCCCTTCTGTAGTCCTCTGTTGTCCCCTCTGTGTCCTCTGTTGTCCCTCTGTAGTCTCTCTGTTGTCCCTCTGTAGTCCTCTGTTCTGTCCCTCTGTAGTCTCTCTGTTGTCTCTCTGTTGTCTCTCTGTTGTCCCTCTGTTGTCCCTCTGTTGTCCCTCTGTTGTCTCTCTGTTGTCCCTCTGTTGTCCCTCTGTTGTCTCTCTGTTGTCTCTCTGTTGTCTCTCTGTTGTCCCTCTGTTGTCTCTCTGTTGTCTCTGTTGTTGTCTCTCTGTTGTCCTCTCTGTTGTCTCTCTAGTCCCTCTGTTGTCCCTCTGTAGTCTCTGTGTCTCTGTCCTCTCTGTCTCCTGTTGTCTCTGTAGTCTCTCTGTTGTCCCTCTGTGTCCTCTGTTGTCTCTCTGTTGTCTCTCTGTTCTCTCTGTTGTCTGTGTCTCTCTGTTGTCTCTGTTGTGTCTCTGTTGTCTCTGTTGTCTCTGTTGTTCTGTAAGTCTCTGTCTGTTGTTGTCTCTCTGTGTCTGCTCTGTTGTCTCTTGTGTCTCTCTGTGTCTCTGTTGTGTCTCTCTGTTGTCTCTCTCTGTTGTTGTCTCTCTCTCTGTTGTCTCTGTTGTCTCTCTGTTGTCTCTCTGTTGTCTCTGTTGTCTCTCTGTTGTCTCTGTTGTCTCTCTGTTGTCTCTCTGTTGTCTCTGTTGTCTCTCTGTTGTCCCTCTGTTGTCTCTCTGTTGTCTCTGTTGTCTCTCTGTTGTCTCTCTGTTGTCCCTCTGTTGTCTCTCTGTTGTCTCTGTTCTCTCTGTTGTCTCTGTTGTCTCTCTGTTGTCTCTCTGTTGTCTCTGTTGTCTCTCTGTTGTCTCTCTGTTGTCTTTGCTGTCTCTCTGTTGTCTCTGTTGTCTCTCTGTTGTCTCTCTCTCTGTTGTCTCTCTGTTGTCCCTCTGTTGTTCTCTGTTTGTCTCTGTTGTGTCCCTCTCTGTTGTCTCTCTGTTGTTCTCTCTCTGTTGTCTCTGTTGTCTCTCTGTTGTCTCTGTTGTCTCTCTGTTGTTGTCTCTGTTGTCTCTCTGTTGTCCCTCTGTTGTTCTGTTGTCCCTCTGTTGTCTCTCTCTGTTGTCTCTGTCTCTCTGTTGTCTCTGTTGTCTCTCTCTGTTGTCTCTGTTGCTCTCTGTCCCTCTGTTGTCCCTCTGTTGTCCTCTGTTGTCTCTGTTGTCTCTCTCTCTCTGTTGTCCTCTCTGTTGTTCTCTCTGTTTCTCTGTTGTCTCTGTGTCTCTCTCTGTTGTCTCTCTGTTGTCTCTCTCTCTGTTGTCTCTCTGTTGTCTCTGTTGTCCCTCTGTTGTCTCTCTGTTGTCTCTCTGTTGTCCCTCTGTTGTCTCTCTGTTGTCTCTCTGTTGTCTCTGTTGTCTCTCTGTTGTCCCTCTGTTGTCTCTGTTGTCCCTCTGTTGTCTCTGTTGTCTCTCTGTAGTCTCTGTTGTCTGTTGTCTCTGTTGTCTCTGTTTGTCTCTGTCTGTTGTCTCTCTGTGTTCTGTCTCTGTTGTCTCTCTGTTGTCCCTCTGTTGTCTCTCTGTTGTGTTCTCTCTGTTGTCTCTGTTGTCTCTCTGTTGTCTGTTGTCTCTGTTGTCCCTCTGTTGTCCCTCTGTTGTCTCTGTTGTCTCTCTGTTGTCTCTGTTGTCTCTGTGTCTCTCTGTTGTCTCTCTGTTGTCTCTCTGTTGTCCCTCTGTTGTCTCTCTGTTGTCTGTTGTCTCTGTTGTCCCTCTGTTGTCTCTCTGTTGTCTGTTGTCTCTCTGTTGTCTCTCTTTGTTGTCTCTCTGTTGTCTCTCTGTTGTCCTCTGTTGTCTCTGTTGTCTCTCTGTTGTCCCTCTGTTGTTCTCTGTTGTCTCTCTGTTGTCTCTGTTGTCTCTGTTGTCCCTCTGTTGTCCCCTCTCTGTTGTCTCTCTGTTCTGTCTCTGTTGTCTCTGTTGTCCCTCTGTGTCTCTCTGTTGTTCTCTCTGTGTCCCTCTCTGTTGTCTCTGTTGTCTCTCTGTTGTCCTCTCTGTTGTTCTCTGTTGTCTCTCTGTTGTCTCTGTTGTCCTCTCTGTTGTCTCTCTGTTGTCCCTCTGTTGTCTCTCTGTTGTGTCTCTGTTGTCTCTCTATTGTCCCTCTGTTGTCTCTCTGTTAGTCCCTCTCTGTTGTCTCTCTGTTGTCTCTGTTGTCTCTCTGTTGTGTCTCTGTTGTCTCTCTATTGTCCCTCTGTTGTCCCTCTGTCTGTTGTCTGTTGTCTCTCTATTGTCCCTCTGTTGTCCCTCTGTTGTCCCTCTGTTGTCTCTCTGTTGTCTCTCTGTTGTCTCTGTTGTCTCTCTGTTGTCTCTGTTGTCCCTCTGTTGTCCCTCTGTTGTCTCTCTGTTGTCTCTCTGTTGTCTCTGTTGTCTCTGTTGTCTCTGTTGTCTCTCTGTTGTCTCTCTGTTGTCTCTGTTGTCTCTCTGTTGTCTCTCTGTTGTCTCTCTGTTGTCCCTCTGTTGTCCCTCTGTTGTCTCTCTGTTGTCTCTGTTGTCT
Source organism: Boleophthalmus pectinirostris (assembly GCF_026225935.1). Taxonomy (NCBI): domain Eukaryota; kingdom Metazoa; phylum Chordata; class Actinopteri; order Gobiiformes; family Gobiidae; genus Boleophthalmus; species Boleophthalmus pectinirostris. The sequence continues at coordinate 2,234,348 of NW_026571207.1, read as the reverse complement.
GTTCCTGTCTGTTCTCTCTGTAGTCTCTCTGTTGTCTCTGTTGTCTCTCTGTTGTGTTGTCTGTCTCTGTTGTCTCTCCTGTTGTCTCTCTTTGTGTTCTCTCTGTTGTCCCTCTGTTGTCTGTTGTCCTCTGTTGTGTGTCCCTCTGTTGTCCTCTGTCTCTCTGTTGTCTCTCTGTTGTCTCTGTTGTCCCTCTGTTGTCCCTCTGTTGTCTCTCTGTTGTCTCTCTCTGTTGTTCTCTGTCTCTGTTGTCCCTCTGTTGTCTCTCTCTCTGTTGTCTCTGTTGTCTCTGTGTCCTCTGTCTCTGTTGTCTCTGTCTGTTGTCTCTCTGTTGTCTCTGTTGTCTCTCTGTAGTCTCTTCTGTTGTCTCTCTGTTGTCTCTCTGTTGTCTTGTCCTCTGTTCTGTTTGTCCTCTGTTGTTCTCTCTGTCTGTCTCTCTCTGTTGTTGTCTCTCTGTTCTCTCTCTGTTCTCTCTCTGTTGTCTCTCTCTGTTGTCTCTGTTGTCTCTGCTGTTGTCTCTTCTTTGTCTTCTTGTCTCTCTGTTGTCTCTCTGTTGTCTCTGTTGTCTCTCTGTTGTCTCTCTGTTGTCCCTCTGTAGTTGTGGCGGAGCTCTGCGCTTCCTGCCGTGTCCCGTGGGAGCGCCGGGCCCTGGAGCGCGCCCTGCTGGTGGAGTGTGGCGTTTCCTTCCTGCAGACGTCCTTCCTTCCTCTGGCCTTTCCCTTTTCTCTCTATTGTCTCTCGCTTTTCTATTTAAAGACCGACTTTGTGCAAAACACTCTGACTACAGTATTCCACACACGCTGGTGCTGTTTTTAAAAAGCCCTTTACACTGAAAACACTGCTCCACCTCGTGATGTCAGCTGGTGATACAGGAAGAGCTCCACTGTTTTTAAACTAGACACTGAAGAAATGGGTCAAATGCAGAAGACACATTTCACGAGAGCAGGGGTCCCAAACTGTTTTGAATTATATTATGTTATTGATGCCTTCAAGACCGAGACAAGACCGAGTCCAAACGCCTTTAAGACTGAGACAAGACCGAGTCCAAGCGCCTTCGAGACCGAGACAAGACCGAGTCCAAACGCCTTCGAGACTGAGACAAGACCGAGTCCAAACCCCTTCGAGACTGAGACAAGACCGAGTCCAAACGCCTTCAAGACCGAGACAAGACCGAGTCCAAGCACCTTTAAGATCGAGACAAGACCGAGTCCAAGCGCCTTCGAGACTGAGACAAGACCGAGTCCAAGCGCCTTCGAGACTGAGACAAGACCGAGCCCAAACGCCTTCGAGACCAAGACAAGACCGAGTCCAAACGCCTTTAAGATCGAGACAAGACCGAGTCCAAGCGCCTTCAAGACCGAGACAAGACCGAGTCCAAGCGCCTTCAAGACCGAGACAAGACCGAGTCCAAGCGCCTTCGAGACTGAGACAAGACCAGTTCGAGACCAAGACAAGACCGAGTCCAAACGCCTTTAAGATCGAGACAAGACCGAGTCCAAGCGCCTTCAAGACCGAGACAAGACCGAGTCCAAGCGCCTTCAAGACCGAGACAAGACCGAGTCCAAGCGCCTTCGAGACTGAGACAAGACCCGAGTCCAAGCGCCTTCGAGACCGAGACAAGACCGAGTCCAAGCGCCTTCGAGACTGAGACAAAACGGAGTCCAAGCGCCTTCAAGACCGAGACAAGACCGAGTCCAAGCGCCTTCAAGACTGAGACAAGACCGAGTCCAAGCGCCTTCAAGACCAAGACAAGACTGAGTCCAAGTGCCTTCAAGACCGAGTCCAAACACCTTCAAGACCAAGACAAGACCGAGTCCAAACACCTTCAAGCCCGAGTCCAAGCGCTTTTGAGACCGAGACAAGACCGAGTCAACATGCGGTAGAGTCCGAGACGAGACCCAGACCGTAAAAAAAATGGTCTTGATGCCGGTCTTGAGACTGGTCTTGGTCTACGACACGGTGATCTACCCACACGATCTTGGTGATCGACGGGCAGATCGTGATTGACGTTTTGGGCACCACAGATCTACAGGGACAATAAAGAAATGGAAATGTTGTTGCTTTGTCTAGAACAGACATGTCAAACTCAGGCCCGGGGGCCAAATTTGACCCGCAATATCATTATATTTGTCCCGTGAGATCATATCAACTCTGTATTTAGAGCAGGTCAGCCGGCTAAAGACAGACTCTAGAGACATTATTTATTCAAAATGTTCATTTCATTCATTTATTTACAGTATTGGGGAGTAACAGATTACATGTACTGGAGTATTCAGTTACAGTTACTGTTCCAGTGAGTGGTAAATGGATTACAGTTACTTTGTTGAAATAAATGGATTACACGGCGGGATTTTGGCCTATACCCCCCCCCCCCCGTTTTTTTTTTGTTTTTTTTTTGGTAATTCCACTCATAGCTGGAAACTAAACCAGGTCCAAACCAGGACTAAAACAGGACTAAAACCAGGACTAAACTAGATCTAAACCAGAGCTAAACCAGGACTAAACTAGATCTAAACCAGGACTAAAACAGGACTAAAAAATTTATTTTTTATAAGAAAAGTTTTAACATTACAGATCTCGAAAGAAGAGAAAACATGAAGATGCTGTTGAAATTTTTCTATAAATATTTAGTTTGGCACAGTTTTTCATGTGAATTTTCCACTCCTGATCTAGAAGGTTGAGCAATAGAGATTAAAGCTGAATAAAAAAATTAAATGAACTAAAACATATTAAAAAATTAAATAAACACGGAGACAGGCAGGTTGCAGCACGACAGTACACAACATTACAGGTCAGATCTGTGGAGAGGCGCTCCCGTTCACAGAAGAAATTATTGTATTTTTGAGCAACAGAAACAAACAAAGTGAATAAACGTTAAACGGACATGTTTAAAGTCACACCACGGAGCATTCAGGCAAAGCAACACCATCTCCATCAAAAAAAAAAGGTTTAATTATTGGTCCTGAAGCTCAGAGGGAGACGCTCAAAGCTCAGCTCCAAACCTCCTCACTGAACCGTGTGAGAGGGTCAAGAGTTTAGGAGTTACTCTTGATAGTGAGTTTAGCTTTGAGCCACACATCAGGTCCATCACTAAGGCTGCGTTCAGACTGCAGCCTGAAGTGACCCAAATCCGATTTTTTGGCTTCTATGTTCCTGTATCTGATCTTTTATTGACAGTCTGAACGACACAGATCAGATTTTTTCAAATGTGACCCAGGACACTTGGATATGTGCTCCTGAAACTGATACATATCTGATCTTCTGACATGTGACTTCAGTCTGAACGGCCAAAGTGCATTCATCCACCTACACGTTATCAACAAGACACAAACGTCACTATTCTGTGCTGAAGTAGGTGAAAATTGTTAATTAACTGAGTGTGACTGAAGTGAAGCACATCACCACTCACCACAAAACACCACGACCAAAAACCTCGTCCTTCTCCTTCTCAATCTCCTCCTTAAAACAAGTAAGTTGTTCATGTTCTGGCTCCGGTACGAGAGGAACTTTAAAATCTCCAGGTGCTCGATGCTGCGTCCATGTTTGGACAACTTCTGTAAACACAGAGACGCTCGCTGCGGTTGACGTCGTCGTGTCTCCAGTGTCACATGTGGGACACTTAACGTTCACACTGGAGTCACATACAAGTCGCATTTAACTGGAAATGTGAACGACCTCGCAAAAACATCGGATTTCACAAAAAAATCGGAATTGAGCGTTAAGCCCTGCAGTCTGAACGTCGCCTAAATCTGGCTTTTATCATCTAAAAAATATTGCCAGAGTGAGACCATTTCTCTCTCAAGCCAGTGCAGAGACTTTAATACATGCTTTTATTACAAACCGTGTTGATTACTGTATTGATCTCCTTTCTGGTCTTCCAAAGAAATCTACAGCTCCACTACAGCTCCTCCAAAACTCTACATCACGACTGCTGACGAGGACCAGGAAGAGGGAGCACATCAGCCCAGTGCTGAAGTCTCTGCACTGGCTCCTGTGAGCTTCAGGATAGATTTTAAAGTTCTTTTATTAGTTTATAAAGCTCTTAATGGTCTTAGTCCTATTTATTTATCTGATCTGCTTTTATCATATGAGCCTCTCGGACTCTCAGGTCCTCAGCTAGTTTTCTTTTAACTGTCCCAAGAGTCCAAACTAAAACTCACGGTGAGGCGTCATTCAGCTTGTACGGCCCCCGTTTGTGGAACAGTCGACCTGAGGATCTGAGGTCTGCAGCGAGTAAGGAAGGGCATTCGATTAAATTTTCTTAATCGATCGTCGGAAGAATCCAGGGCTAAAACCAGGGCTAAAACAGGACTAAAACAGGACTAAACTAGGACAAAAACCTGGTTTAGATTTAGTTTAGACCTGGTTTTAGTCCTGGTTTAGTCCTGGAAGAATTAACGATCGATTATCGATTAATCATTAACGTTTTTATATTAAAATGATCATCATTATTATTACTATCTGCACTAATCTGCATAAATAAATTCAACTTTACGACATATAAACCGTAACGACTCTAGAGCCACATCAGCCCGTTTGACATTATAATGTGTTTAATTCAGTTTTGTTCAAATCTCACAGAAACAAAACTTAAAACCGCGTCGCTAATTTGCATCAACTAAGCGAAGATAAAACTGCAGCTCTTGTGTCGCTGATGTGATTCAACTTTTGTTGGATTAAAAGACACGACTCAGGTGAATACAGGTTAGTGCAGGGGTGTCCAAACTTTTTTCATCAAGGGCCACATTTGTAAACACAGATGAAGCAGAGGGCCGATCGAGGGCTGTAGACTGGAGCTCACTACAGTTAATAATTGAAATATGTGCATGTTTAACACTTTAGAATGAGCCATCAGGCCTTTATTCACTCTAAAATCCTCAAAACCAACATTAAATCTTCAATATTAGTGTTATCAAAGGAGATTTTCAAAAAACTTGCAGTAAAAAGTTATTTTTTAATTGATGCAAGGTAATTTGGGCCAAAGCACCTGGAAGCCTGAGGGCCAAGAAAAATTTGTCTGAGGGCCGCATTTGGCCCACGGGCCATAGTTTGGACATGCCTGGGTTAGTGTGACCAGATTTGTGTTTGTCAAAACCAGGACAGCGTACGGGGGGAGGGGGGCGGGGCCTCGTCATCCACATTGAGCGACTCTCACCTGGTAAAACTTTTTCCCACTGGACACAGAAACATATGTGCTGCTTTATCCACTGTGCACATGGACTCACACTTGTCCCAACGCAACGGAAAGTGTGGAATTTCTTGTACAAATCATCGTTAAATCCACATTTGTGCTTCGGTTCGTTACAGACTGACCCACTGAGTGCGTATACATGCACATCAATAACCCGGTTATTAGCCATACCCCGGTTCTGTCAGTGTTCGTGTTACTGTGTTTACATGCGCACTGAGAAACCGGGACACTCATATCCGCGTGTACATGATCAAATGGAGTATCCCGGTTTCTTGACATAATCTTACAAATGCGCAGGCGCAAAAATTAACTTAAATCAATTTCATAAACCAGGAAAAATACAAACCGTGAGCTCCTTTAGCATAAGAAGCTAAGGAGCTACGAGATCTCCCACAATCCACTGTGCAGATTCTTCATTAAAATCTTCTGCATAAATAAACTCAACTTTACAACATATAAACCATAAACACTATAGACACATCAGCCCGTTTGATCAGATAATTCAGCTGTGATCACATTTGTTTACGTTTTACAGAAACGAAATTTAAGACCGTTTGGCTAATTAGCATAAACTGTTAGCGGCGATAAAAACAACTCGCTCCTTGCGCCGCTGATGCGATCAGTTTCTTTTGGACTAAATGACACGACTCTGTGGATTATGTGTGTTATTTCTGTGACAGAAGAGGTGCTAATGATGGTAAGTGTGTTCTGTGTGTATAGAGTATAGGAGATAGTTCATGTTTTAGCTTTTCAGCGTCACACGAGTGCAGGTCGCACGAGTGCAGGTCGCACGAGTGCAGGTCGCACGAGTGCAGGTCGCACGAGTGCAGGTCGCACACCTGCACCTGAGTGCAGGTCGCACGTGTGCAGGTCGCACGTGTGCAGGTCGCACGTGTGCAGGTCGCACGTGTGCAGGTCGCACGTGTGCAGGTTTAGCGCAGCTCTTAAATTTTACAGTCATTTCACTCGTTTGGTCACTTTATTTATGTTGGTCAATTTATTTATGTCACTACTGTTGTGGTGAAAGGCTGGAAAGTGTCTTTTTGACGCATGCGACTCAACTTTATGTTGCAGTAACCGGGGTACTGCGTTTACATGCCACAAGTATCCCGGTTACTATCGGAATAAACCAGCTACAGTAACTCGGTTTCTAATAACCGGGATACTGATGTGCATGTAAACACACTCACTGTTTGTGTCTCGCTCCTTCTGATGCAGAGACACATGTACACACCTGTTTGGTCACGATACACACAGCAACCTACATTCAGTTTGTCGATTAAAATTAACATAATCGATGAAATTCTTAATGATCAATTATCGATTAATCATGCCCATCCCTAGCAGCGAGTGTTCATATTTTTAAAAGTAAACTCAAAACGTATCTTTTTAATTTAGCTTTTAACTGAAACTTTTACCTGTTTTAACTTAAATTATCATTATTATTGTTGTTATTATTACGGTTGTTTTAAATTAAATTATCATTACTATTTTACTTAGTCTCCATCTGATCTTTGCTTTACATTTTCATTTTTCTATAACTTTTAAGAGCTTTATGTTTATTAGTTTTTATGTTTTTGTTTAAATTGTTGTATATATGGGGGGGTTGCTGTTGTTTTTAATCATTGTATTGTAATTTTTCTGTTGCGTGTGAAGCTCTTTGTGCTACATTTCAAATATATGAAATGTAATAAAGTTTGATTGACTGATTGATTGATTGATCTCCACGGAGACGAGCAGGTGAAAAGTTACACGGCGCAGCTTTAACCTCAACGCTGGCCCCACCCCAGACCCGGAAACATTCTTGTCTGGGTGGATTCAGAAAGAGTTTCAGCGAACGCAAACGCCGTTACTGTACGCGAGGAAAAGCAGAAGCAGCGACCGGGAACAGGAAGTGACACCGGTGCATCATGGGAAGTCACGCTCAGCTGTTTGGACTCTGACCCAGTTTCACCACCGAGTCAAACTCCGGTCCCTGCACCTCAAAAACCACAAACCGTCCCACGCCCAAACCAGACCGAACCAGACAAAACCAGACCAAACCCCGACCACGACAACAACAACGAGCTTTCTCAATGTGTGGGGACAGGACGGACTTTAAACACTCAGACCAGTCCTGGTTTAGTCCTGGTTTAGTCCTGGTTTAGTCCTGGTTTAGTCCTGATCTGAAGTCTTTCCCATGGTTGAGTCAGTGTCGGGGAGTAACAGATTACATGTACCGGAGTGAGGTAATCAGAGTACAAATGATGAGTAACTGTATTCAGTTACAGTTACTGTTTTGTGTTTTGTTTTTTCGTAATTCCACTCATTTCCAGACACTAAACCAAGTCTAAACCAGGACTAAACCAAGTCTAAACCGGGACTAAACCAGGACTAAAACCAGGACTAAAAACCAGGACCAAAACCAGGTCTAAAACCAGGACTAAACAAGGTCAAACCAGGTCAAACCAGGTCTAAACCAGGTCTAAACCAGGAATAAACCAGGACCAAAACCAGGTCTAAAACCAGGACTAAACCAGGTCAAACCAGGTCTAAAACCAGGACTAAACCAGGACTAAAACCAGGTCAAAACTAAAACTAAAACCAGGTCTAAATCCAGGTCAAACTAGGTCTAAACCAAGACTAAACCAGGACTAAAACCAGGACTAAAACCAGAACTAAAATCAGGACTAAAACCAGGTCAAACCAGGTCAAACCAGGTCTAAACCAGGACTAAACCAGGTCAAACCAGGTCTAAACCAGGACTAAACCAGGTCAAACCAGGTCTAAAACCAGGACTAAACTAAAAACCAGGACTAAAACCAGAACTAAAACCAGGACTAAAACCAGGTCTAAAACCAGGTCTAATCCAGGTCTAAAACCAGGTCTAAACCAGGTCTAAACCAGGTCTAAATCCAGGTCAAACCAGGTCTAAACCAAGACTAAACCAGGACTAAAACTAGGACTAAAACCAGAACTAAAACCAGGACTAAAACCAGGACTAAAACCAGGTCTAAAACCAGAACTAAAACCAGGCCAAACCAGGTCTAAACTAGGACTAAACCAGGACTAAAATCACATCTAAACCAGGTCTAAATCCAGGTCAAACTAGGTCAAACCAGGTCTAAACCAGGACTAAACCAGGACTAAAAATCAAACCAGGACTAAACCAAGTCTAAACCAGGGACTAAAACCAGGTCTAAACCAGGACTAAAACCAGGTCTAAAACCAGGACTAAACCAGGTCTAAACTAGATCTAAACAGGACTAAACCAAGTCTAAACCAGGACTAAAACAGGTCCAGGACTAAAAACCAGGTCTAAACCAGGACTAAAACCAGGTCTAAACTAGATCTAAACCAGGACTAAAACCAAGTCTAAACCAGGACTAAAACCAGGTCTAAACCAGGACTAAAAACCAGGTCTAAACCAGGACTAAAACCAGGGTCTAAACTAGATCTAAACAGGACTAAAACCAAGTCTAAACCAGGACTAAAACCAGGTCTAAACAGGACTAAAACCAGGTCTAAACCAGGACTAAAACCAGGTCTAAACTAGATCTAAACCAGGACTAAAACCAGGTCTAAACCAGGACTAAAACCAGGTCTAAACTAGATCTAAACCAGGACTAAAACCAGTCTAAACCAGGACTAAAACCAGGTCTAAACCAGGACTAAAACAGGACTAAAACCAGGTCTAAACTAGATCTAAACCAGGACTAAAACCAAGTCTAAACCAGGACTAAAACCAGGTCTAAACCAGGACTAAAACCAGGTCTAAACCAGGACTAAAACCAGGTCTAAACCAGGACTAAACCAAGTCTAAACCAGGACTAAAACCAGGTCTAAACCAGGACTAAAACCAGGTCTAAACCAGGACTAAAACCAGGTCTAAACTAGATCTAAACCAGGACTAAAACCAAGTCTAAACCAGGACTAAAACCAGGTCTAAATCAGGACTAAAACCAGGTCTAAACCAGGACTAAAACCAGGTCTAAACTAGATCTAAACCAGGACTAAAACCAGGTCTAAACCAGGACTAAAACCAGGTCTAAACCAGGACTAAAACAGGATTTAACAGGACTAAATCCTGCTGTGTGGACGTGTTTCTTCTTCTTCTATCAATAATATTTTTAATTTGGTTCAGTAAAGTCTGGACTTTTTATTTTCTTTTATCAGACAAAACTTCTTATGTGAAGATTTCCTCGTCTTTGTTTCTCTACAGCAAATCAAGTAATCCAAAGTAATCAGATTACATTACTCACTTTAAGTAATGTAATGGATTCCGTTACAAACTACATTTTGGTGTGTGTAATCTGTAATCTGTAGGGGATTACATTTTAAAAGTCACCTTCCCAACACTGTTCATATGTGACGTTGACAGTCTGTTCTTCTCTCTTCTATTGTTATTAATACAACTTGACTTTAATAAATTCCCCACAAAAAGTGCGACTTACATATGTTTTTTCTTCTTTATTACACATTTTTTGGCTGGTGCGACTTAAAGGTTGTATGGAGGATTTTTTGTTTGTTTCAAATTGTCAATGAAAGTTTAAAATACCATTACAGAGACGCAGCAGCTTTGTAATTATGATGACCAAAAAAAAAAAAAAAAAGAAAGAAAATCTATCAACTGTGGACGTGTTGAGGCCAGATAAACATCAGCCAATAGAAAACGAGGCTGCCTCATTTTCTATTGGCTGTTAGGTCGTCAATCAAACTCCCTACGTTTCTAAGGTAACTATGCAGCGGTTCTTAGAGGCTTTTTCTAATTGTGGCTCTCTCGCAGTTCGCATAAAGTTTGTCGCGATGTCGGACGAGAATCGACCACCAGTTCGCCGCAAAAGAAAGTCGTTTTTTGAGGTCGCTGAAAGACGAAGAGAAGGAGAAAAGGAGCGAAGAGCGAACTGAGGTGATTCTTGGAGATTCCTTTCAGTGACTGTGCGACTGAAGCAGACAAAGGGTCTAAAAACTGAGGTGTCGGCCTCTAAATTATTTCTAGAGGGAAATGTGGAGGAGGAAGGTGGTGTCAAGGACTGTCGCTGGATTTCTCTTTCCTTAAAAAAATCCTCTATACAACCTTTAAACTCCAAAAAATACAGTAAATACTTCTAGTTGTGGTAAACTAAACACCACTTTGAAACAGAGCGAACACCTGTTTCGTTCTAAAGATTCTATTCAGCAACTGGAGTCAAAAACGTTTTCTTTTATTGGGTCACGTGGTGAGTCAGGGGACGGGACCCGGGCCTATTTATAAGAGGAGCGGTTCCTTTCATGTCTGAAGAAGGACTTGACCCCAAACGTCACATTGTGGAGTCACTGAAATAAAAATATCGGCTCTATTTCCTTTTTTTTGTACTGTTTTTGTCTTAGGACCCAGCGCGCCGTCGCAAAAAAACAGTACACTTTTAGGTTAAAGCCACAGAATGTAACTTTTTAACCCAAAAAAGACAAATTAACATGTTTTTGTTTTGTTTTTTTCATTCAGGATGCACAGATATCGAATATTGATGCCGATACCGTAAAATCTGGTGCGTCAGATATCGGTTCAGTCGATATCCAGGTTGGTCATTTATATCAATTTAATGTCTCAGAATGTTTAAACGTTTATTTATACAAAGCCGCTCTGTGGTTTCTTAAAGGTGCATTGTTTCTATGGATACGTCACCGCTCTGTCTGGAATGTTCCGCAGTGTGACAATAAACAGCACTACTTAACGTTTATTCAATTACAGGTGGTTTTACAGCTCAAAAATATCTAAAAAAAATAAAATAAAAAAAATAAATAGACGTTTTGACCGTGAGTGGGGTCGCCTCTCCACAGATCTGACCTGGAACTTGCTCTGGTTTGGTCTCCATATAGTCCTGGTTTAGTCCTGGTTTAGTCCAGTTTTAGTCCATTTTTAGTGCAGTTATACTCCAGTTTTAGTCATTGTTTAGTCCAGTTTTAGTCCAGTTTTAGCACAGTTATACTCCAGTTTTAGTCATTGTTTAGTCCAGTTTTAGTCATTGTTTAGTCCAGTTTTAGTCCAGTTTTAGTGCAGTTATACTCCAGTTTTAGTCATTGTTTAGTCCAGTTTTAGTCCAGTTTTAGCACAGTTATACTCCAGTTTTAGTCATTGTTTAGTCCAGTTTTAGTCCAGTTTTAGCACAGTTATACTCCAGTTTTAGTCATTGTTTAGTCCAGTTTTAGTCCAGTTTTAGCACAGTTATACTCCAGTTTTAGTCATTGTTTAGTCCAGTTTTAGTCCAGTTTTAGTGCAGTTATAGTCATTGTTTAGTCCAGTTTTAGTGCAGTTATAGTCCAGTTTTAGTAATTGTTTAGTCCAGTTTTAGTCCATTTTTAGTGCAGTTATAGTCCAGTTTTAGTCATTGTTTAGTCCAGTTTTAGTCCAGTTTTAGTGCAGTTATAGTCCAGTTTTAGTCATTTTTTAGTCCAGTTTTAGTCATTGTTTAGTCCAGTTTTAGTCAGTTTTAGTCCAGTTTTAGTCCAGTTTTAGTCCAGTTTTAGCAGTTTTCAGCATACTCCAGTTTTAGTCATTGTTTAGTCCAGTTTTAGTGCAGTTATAGTCCAGTTTTAGTCATTTTTTAGTCCAGTTTTAGTCCATTTTTAGTGCAGTTATAGTCCAGTTTTAGTCCAGTTTTAGTCCAGTTTTAGCGCAGCTATACTCCAGTTTTAGTCATTGTTTAGTCCAGTTTTAGTGCAGTTATAGTCCAGTTTTAGTCATTTTTTAGTCCAGTTTTAGTCCATTTTTAGTGCAGTTATAGTCCAGTTTTAGTCCAGTTTTAGTCCAGTTTTAGTCCAGTTTTAGCGCAGCTATACTCCAGTTTTAGTCATTGTTTAGTCCAGTTTTAGTGCAGTTATAGTCCAGTTTTAGTCCATTTTTAGTGCAGTTATAGTCCAGTTTTAGTCATTGTTTAGTCCAGTTTTAGTGCAGTTTTAGTCCAGTTTTAGTCATTTTTTAGTCCAGTTTTAGTCATTGTTTAGTCCAGTTTTAGTCCATTTTTAGTGCAGTTATAGTCCAATTTTAGTCATTGTTTAGTCCAGTTTTAGTCATTGTTTAGTCCAGTTTTAGTCCATTTTTAGTGCAGTTATAGTCCAGTTTTAGTCATTGTTTAGTCCAGTTTTAGTCCAGTTTTAGTGCAGTTATAGTCCAGTTTTAGTCATTGTTTAGTCCAGTTTTAGTCCAGTTTTAGTGCAGTTATAGTCCAGTTTTAGTCATTTTTTAGTCCAGTTTTAGTCATTGTTTAGTCCAGTTTTAGTCCATTTTTAGTGCAGTTATAGTCCAGTTTTAGTCATTGTTTAGTCCAGTTTTAGTCATTGTTTAGTCCAGTTTTAGTCCATTTTTAGTGCAGTTATAGTCCAATTTTAGTCCTGGTTTAGTCCTGGTTTAATCCACTTTTAGCGCTGTGATAGTTCTGGTTTAGTCCAGTTTCAGTGCAGTTTTAGTCCAGTTTCAGTGCAGTTTTAGTGCAGTTTCAGTGCAGTTTTAGTCCAGTTTCAGTGCAGTTTTAGTGCAGTTTCAGTGCACTTTTAGTCCACTTTTAGTGCAGTTACAAAGCTAAGATATCGGTTGATATTGGGTATCAGCTGCTTGTTTCCATGGAAATGTTGTTCCATAGTATGGCATTAAACGTATATCTCTATGAAGAATGTTCAGAAGTACGGTTTTAACTTTCTATTTTCAAGGAATCGTACAAGCTACACCTCAAGAAAACGAGACAGAATAGTTCTTCAGTACAAAATCCTCTCAGCCAATCAGCTCTCAGCTCAAAACACTCTCAGCCAATCAGCTCTCAGCTCAAAACCCTCACAGCCAATCAGCTCTCAGCTCAAACACTCTCAGCCAATCAGCTCTCAGCTCAAAACCCTCTCAGCCAATCAGCTCTCAGCTCAAAACCCTCTCAGCCAATCAGCTCTCAGCTCAAAACCCTCTCAGCCAATCAGCTCTCAGCACAAAGTGTATCATTGGTCTGGACTTTTGCTCTGACCTTATGAACTTGTCCGTATGTTCCATTTCCAACCACCTCCACCAGCTCGAAGATCCCAGCAGGGTCCTGAAACAAACACACAAAACATTAACATTTTTCACAATAAATGCGGAATTTTAGGATAATACACAGTTATATTTTTGATGAGGAAGAAAAAAGAAGGTGGACAGATTACAGAAACTTTTAGAAAATTGTCAAAAGTTGGAGCTAATTTAAGAAATTATTGGAAAAGACTAAAAAGGAAACACGGCAAACGCTCTCAAAACTGTCCCGAAAAAAAAAAAAACTTTAGAGCCTCTGACCAAAAAAAAAAAGAAAAAAAAAAAATTAAAAAAAATATATATAATAATAAATTATTCAATTCTTTGAAATTTATGAGACAAGAGACGGGATAAACTAAACGGGACAAAACCAGGAGTAAGTTCTGGATTAAAAGTGGACTAAACTAAGACTAAAACTGGACTAAACTGGGTGAACATTAGGACTACAACTGCACCAAAACTGGACTAAACCACGACTAAAAGTGGACTAAAAGTGGAATAAAGATGGATTAAAGTGGACTAAACCAAGACTAAAACTGGACTAAACTGGGTCTAAATCAGGAATATAACTGTGCTAAAAGTGGACTAAACCAGGACTAAACTAGGACTAAACCTGGACTAAACCAGGACTAAAACTGGACTAAACTGGGTCTACATCAGAACTATAACTGCGCTAAAACTGGACTAAAAGTGGACTACAACTGGACTATAACTAGAGTAAAACTGAATTAAAAGCGGACTAAAACGGGAACTAAAACTGGACTAAACTTGGATTAAAAGTGGACTAAACTAAGACTAAAACTGGACTAACTTGGGTGAACATTAAGACTATAACTGCACCAAAACTGCACCAAAACTGGACTAAAAGTGAACTAAACCAGGACTAAAACTGGACTAAAACTGTGCTAAAAGTGGACTATAACTGGACTAAGTGTGGATTAAAAGTGGACTAAACTAAGACTAAAACTGGACTAAATTGGGTGAACATTAAGACTATAACTGCACCAAAACTGTGCCAAAACTGCACCAAAACTGGACTAAAAGTGGACTAAACCAGGACTAAACCAAGGACTATAACTGGACTAAAATCTGGATTAAAAGTGGACTAAACTAAGACTAAAACTGGACTAAATTGGGCGAACATTAGGAGTATAACTGCACCAAAACTGGACCAAAACCTGGACTAAACCTGGATTAAACCTGGACTAAACCAGGACTAAAACTGGACTAAAACTGGACTAAATCTGGATTAAAAGTGGACTAAGTTTCTAAAGTGCTGCACAAATACACCGTAATAACAATAATAACAATATAATGATAAAATACGTGTTCAGATTTAATCACACTAGTCTTAAAACAATAAAAACTATTCAAATAAACCTTTAAAAAATAACTTCTAGAAAGAATGATTGTTATTTTTTGCTCTTTATTATTATTGTGTTTCACTCAGAGGTGAAAGTTTCATGATACTAAAATAGAGAAGGTGTGACACTGGGCCGTGGGTTTAGAGCCTCTCGGACCAAAATAAAACCGAAAAACAACAAAACCAAAAAAAATTCTGTTCTTTGAAACTAATGAGATGAGACCAGGACTAAAACTGGACTATAACTGGACTAAGTGTGGATTAAAAGTGGACTAAACTAAGACTAAAACTGGACTAAATTGGGTGAATATTAAGACTATAACTGCACCAAAACTGGACCAAAACTGCACCAAAACTGGACTAAAACTGGACTAAACCTGGACTAAAGCAGGACTAAACCAGGACTAAAACTGGACTATAACTGGACTAAGTCTGGATTAAAAGTGGACTAAACTAAGACTAAAACTGGACTAAATTGGGTGAACATTAGGACTATAACTGCACCAAAACTGCACCAAAACTGCACCAAAACTGGACCAAAACTGGACTAAACCTGGACTAAACCTGGACTAAAACTGGATTAAAAGTGGACTAAACCAGGACTATAACTGGACTAAACCAGGACTAAAACTGGACTAAAACTGTGCTAAAAGTGGACTAAAACTGGACTAAGTCTGGATTAAAAGTGGACTAAACCAGGACTAAAAGTGGACTAAAAAACTGGACCAAGTCTGGATTAAAAGTGGACTAAAACTGGACTAAATCTGGATTAAAAGTGGACTAAACTAAGACTAAAACTCAACTAAACTGGGTCTACATTAGGACTATAACTGCATTAAAAGTGGACTATAACTGGCCCTGACCCGGCGCGGACTCTGACCCCGACCCGGCGCGCGACTCTGACCCCGACCCGGCGCGCGACTCTGACCCCGACCCGGCGCGGGACTCTGACCTCCCCCGACCCGGCGCGGACTCTGACCCCGACCCGGCGCGGGACTCTGACCCCGACCCGGCGCGGGACTCTGACCCCGACCCGGCGCGGGACTCTGACCCCGACCCGGCGCGCGACTCTGACCCCGACCCGGCGCGGGACTCTGACCCCGACCCGGCGCAGGACTCTGACCCCGACCCGGCGCAGGACTCTGACCCCGACCCGGCGCAGGACTCTGACATACAACAGGGTTTGTGTTTGTCTCTACACTTCTGATCCAGGGGCAATTGTTTTTCCCACGGGGTCACAAGAGAAACAGAAAATATTGTGGAAGCCAAATTTTTAACGCAATTTTGCATAATATGAATTGTATTTACTGATTTAAAAAAAAAAATAAAAACAGCTGAAAAAATACTTGTTTAGACGAGCTGCGGTGTCCAATGGAGTCGACCGAAAACGTCATGATGCCAAAGCGCCGCATGGACCAAACCAGGACTGAACCAGGTCTAAACCAGGACTAAACCAGGACTGAACCAGGACTGAACCAGGTCTGAAACCAGGTCTGAACCAGGACT
The DNA here is from genome assembly GCF_026225935.1 of Boleophthalmus pectinirostris. NCBI lineage: Eukaryota > Metazoa > Chordata > Actinopteri > Gobiiformes > Gobiidae > Boleophthalmus > Boleophthalmus pectinirostris. The sequence goes on along the minus strand of NW_026571207.1, from coordinate 2,218,280 downwards.
GAACCAGGACTGGAAACCAGGACTCTGGAAACCAGGACTGAACCAGGACTGAACCAGGTCTAAACCAGGACTGAACCAGGACTGAACCAGGACTCTAAACCAGGACTGAACCAGGAACTGAAACCAGGACTGAACCAGGTGAACCAGGTCTAAACCAGGACTAAACCTGGACTGAAACCAGGTCTGAAACCAGGACTGAACCAGGACTGAACCAGGTCTACTGAACCACCCAGGACTGAAACCAGGTCTAAACCAGGACTGAAACCAGGACTGAACCAGGACTGAACCAGGAAACCAAGGAAACTGAACCAGGTCTAAACCAGGACTGAACCAGGACTGAACCAGGTCTGAACCAGGACTGAACCAGGACTGAACCAGGACTGAACCAGGTCTAAACCAGGACTGAACCAGGACTGAACCAGGACTGAACCAGGTCTGAACCAGGAACTGAACCAGGTCCCAGGACTGAACCAGGTCTGGAACCAAAGGACTGAAACCAGGTCTAGGACTAAACCAGGACTGAACCAGGACTAAACTAAACTGAACCAGGTGTAAACAAATATGTCCAGGTTTCTAAGTTTCTTGTTGTGCTGCTTACATATTTTGTTCATATCAGGTAAGGAGAGAATCTTCCCAGACCATCATTTACAGATATAGACCAGACATGTCAAACTCAGGCCCGGGGGCCAAATTTGGCCCGTGATATAATTATATTTGTCCAGCGAGATCATATCACATTTGTATTAGAGCTGTCCATCGGCTACAGATCGACTATAGACACATTATTTATTTAAAATGTTGGTAACACTTTATAATAACTACACCTTACTTAGCCTTAATAAAGCATGAACAAAGACTTAATTAATAATGAACAAAGATTTAATTAATAATGATTCACGCTTAGTAAATGTTTAATAAAGCATAATTCGTCTTCACTTTAGAAAAGCTCTCAGAAAGACTTTAACAGATAACAGCTGCCTGAATGATCATTGTATTATTAGTAAATCATTCTGTCATAGTTTACTAATGATTAATAAATGCTCAGATGGTTAGTTCATGAGTAATTAAGTATGAAATAATTATGAGTAACTATTTACAGCCCAGGCAAATGAAGTGCAAGTGCGAATTAAGGTAGTAATTAAGTAGTTACTAAGCGTGAATCATTATTACTTAAGTCTTTGTTCATTATTAATTAAGCCTTTGTTCATGCTTTATTAAGGTTAAATAAGGTGTAGTTATGATAAAGTGTTACCAAAATGTTGTTATTATTTTATATTCTGCTTGTTCTGGATTCAGTGTTTAAGCAAAATTATTATTAAACATTTATTTTAACAAGAAAAGCTTTACAAAACATTACATATTTCAAAAGAAGAGAAAACAAGCAGATGTTTTTTTCAATAAACATTTAGTTTGAATCACAACTCAGTCCCAGTTTTTAATTTTGGCCTCTGTGAATTGGGAGTTTGACACCGCTGCTGTAGGACACGGGGAACAAAAAAAAAAAAAAAAAAAAAAAAAGATTTAAAATACGATTTCATAGTAAATTTCAAACTGCAACTGCAAACCTGTAATCACAAAGTTTATCAAAAAATCTGCTTTTATATTCATCTTTCAAAAAAGTGAAAATTTAACTGAGCTCAAATTGAAACTGTGTGAGTGTAGGAGCGGTGATTTCCTGTTTTGTCCAGAGCAAACACACACACACACACACACACACACACACACACACACACTGTACATACACACACACACACACGTACACACACACACACACACACACACACACACACACACACATGTACACACACACACACACACATGTACACACACACACACACACGTACACACACACACACACACACACTGTACACACACACACACACACACACACACACACACACAGTACACACACACACACACACACACACACACACACAGTACACACTGTACACACACACTGTACACACACACACACACACACACACAGTGTACATACACACACACACACACACACACACACACACTGTACACATACACACACACACACACTGTACACACACACACACACTGTACACACACACACACTACACACACACACACACACACTGTACACACACACACACACACACACACACTGTACACACACACACACACATGTACACACACACACACACACACACACACACTGTACACACACACACACACACGTACACACACACACTGTACACACACACACACACACTGTACACACACACTGTACACACACACACACACACACACACACACACACACACTGTACACACACACACACACACACTGTACACACACACTGTACACACACACACACACACACACACACACTGTACACACACACACACTGTACACACACACACACTGTACACACACACACACACACACACACACACACTGTACACACACACACACACACACACACACACTGTACACACACACACACACACACACACTGTACACACACACACACACACACACACACACACACACACACACTGTACACACACACACACACACACACTGTACACACACACACACACACACACTGTACACACACACACACACACACACACACACATGTACACACACACACACACACACACTGTACACACACACACACACACACACACACATGTACACACACACACACACACACACATGTACACTACACACATACACACTACACACACACACATGTACACACACACACACACACACACACACACACACACACATGTACACACACACACACACACTGTACACACACACACACACACACACACACACACACACACACACTGTACACACACACACACACACACACACACACACACACACACACACACACACTGTACACACACACACACTGTACACTGTACACACACACACTGTACACACACACACACACACACACACACACACACTGTACACACACACACTGTACACACACACACTGTACACACACACACACACACACACACACACTGTACACACACACACACACACACACACACACACACACACACAGAGTTGACCCAGATGCCCTGGAGCAGAACAGTGGTGATGTGGATGTGAACAGAGGAAGTGACGCTCATGAGATTTAAAAAGCTCCTTTCACTTCACCTTTTGCTGCACGAAAATAAAATAAAAACTGAGATCGGAGCCGCGGTCGCTCATGGAAATGTGACAGACACACACCTGTGACCACTGCGGTCACGATACTCACACTTCAAACTCCATCTCGATACCGAGGAAAAGACCCGATGCTCAAAACTGATTCTGATTCCACAATAATAATTAAAAAAAACTTTCTTTGAAGGCTCATATTCTAAACCAGGACTAAACCAGGACTAAACCAGGACTAAACCAGGTCTACACCAGGACTAAACCAGGTCTACACCAGGACTAAACCAGGTCTACACCAGGTCTACACCAGGACTAAACCAGGTCTACACCAGGACTAAACCAGGACTAAACCAGGTCTACACCAGGACTAAACCAGGACTAAACCAGGACTAAACCAGGTCTACACCAGGTCTAAACCAGGACTAAATCAGGTCTACACCAGGTCTAAACCAGGACTAAATCAGGACTAAACCAGGACTAAATCAGGACTAAACCAGGAGCAAATTAGGTCTAAACCAGGACTAAATCAGGACTAAACAAGGACTAAACCAAGTCTAAACCAGGAATAAACCAGGTCTAAACCAAGTCTAAACCAAGACAAAACCAGGACTAAACCAGGACTAAATCAGGTCTACACCAGGTCTAAACCAGGACTAAATCAGGACTAAACCAGGACTAAATCAGGACTAAACCAGGAGCAAATTAGGTCTAAACCAGGACTAAATCAGGACTAAACAAGGACTAAACCAAGTCTAAACCAGGAATAAACCAGGTCTAAACCAAGTCTAAACCAGGACTAAACCAGGACTAAATCAGGACTAAACCAGGAGCAAATCAGGTCTAAACCAGGAATAAACCAGGTCTAAATCAAGTCTAAACCAAGTCTGAACCAGGATGAAACTAAACCAGATCTACACCAGGTCTAAACCAGGCCTAAACCAGGACTGAACCAAGTCTAAACCAAATGTAAACCAGGGCTAAACCAGAACTAAACTAAACCAGGTCTAAACCAGGTCCATGGTTGTATTCTAGTCTCTGTTCTAAACACTTTCACACCTGCGAAAAATGAGGATTTAGTTTCAATATAAGTTTCAGTATCGATTAGTCTCTGATTTTGGATACTTTTGTCGGCCCTCGTGTACAGACCGTCCGCATCACGAGGAAGAATAAAGTCCTTTAACACGATGAGGTTTTCCCTTTCAGAGTTCACCCTCACGGAGCACTTGAATAATCGTTTTCTGTGAGATAATCCTTCATTCATTCACGAGTCAAAACTGCATCACGCTCGACCCAGATTCCCAACGAACGGGCCAGAAATGTTTCCATAATTATCCCAAATAACGACTTTGAATGAGTTTAGTTTGAACTTTCAGCCTCGCCCACTGCTTCGCCCTTTTCCCGTCACACAGACACGACTGTCTGGGATACGGACGTTTCCTGATACTTTTCATTTGTTTGCGACTGCAGTATTTTTTGGACGATAAAACACTTTTTTTTTCATGGTTTGGGTGGTTCCTGTGTTGATACTCCGCTGTTTTGTCGGGGATCATGTCTCCTGCAGAAACTAGGGATGAGCTCGTTTTTTTTTTTTGTCCCCTGAGTCCGAGTCCGAGTCATTTCATTTTGAGTATCTGCCGATACCGAGTCCCGATCCGATACTTCTATAAAACAGAGCAAAGAATAAGATCCAGGATGTTTGGGAGGATCAGACTGTGTTGATTTCATGTGTAATATTTGGGCTGAACTTAGTGTGAAAAATCAAATGTCCAAAAAAAAGTCTAAACCAGGACTAAACCAGGACTAAACCGGGTCTAAACCGGGTCTAAACCGGGTCTAAACCGGGTCTAAACCAAACCAGGTCTAAACCGGGTCTAAACCAAGACTAAACCAGGTCTAAACCAGATCTAAACCAAGACTAAACCAGGACTAAACCGGGTCTAAACCGGGTCTAAACCAAGACTAAACCAGGACTAAACCAGGGTCTAAACCAGGTCTAAACCAAGACTAAACCAGGTCTAAACCAGGTCTAAACCAGGACTAAACCAGGACTAAACCAGGTCTAAACTAAACCAGGTCTAAACCAAGTCTAAACCAAGTCTAAACCAAGTCTAAACCAAGTCTAAACCAGGTCTAAACCAGGACTAAACCAGGTCTAAACTAAACCAGGTCTAAACTAAACCAGGTCTAAACCAGGTCTAAACCAAGTCTAAACCAAGTCTAAACCAAGTCTAAACCAAGTCTAAACCAGGTCTAAACCAGGAAACTAAACCAGGTCTAAACTAAACCAGGTCTAAACCAAGTCTAAACCAGGTCTAAACCAGGTCTAAACCAGGTCTAAACCAGGTCTAAACTAAACCAGGTCTAAACTAAACCAGGTCTAAACCAGGTCTAAACCAGGACTAAACCAGGACTAAACCAGGACTAAACCAGGTCTAAACCAGGTCTAAACCAGGACTAAACCAGGTCTAAACCAGGTCTAAACCAGGTCTAAACCAGGTCTAAACCAGGACTAAACCAGGTCTAAACCAGGTCTAAACCAGGTCTAAACCAAGTCTAAACCAGGACTCTAAAGTTAAAGTTAAAACTTTAACTTTAGAGTAATTCCACGCCATTCCAACAAATGGCCCACGCTCTTTGATCTAAAAAAAAAAAAAAGTTAAAAATGACCAAATAGTCCCTCACCGTCATGTACCAACCCTGGGAAGTTTTAATGATTTTCGATCATTACTTTTTACGGGCCCAAAATGAGCGTTATTTTTTCGGACGTTTTCACAGGTCGATATCTTCGTAAGTATCAGACACAGAGCTGAAACTTTGCAGGTTTGTGCTCCTCTACTCTGTGTTCACATAAAATCTATTGAAAGTTTGGTATCTCAACTCATTGTCATTTTATATGAACATAAAAATAAAAAATAAAAACTCATTAGTTTCCGTGGCGTACCATTTTTAGCCCCTTTTTAAACGTACTTGTACATGTAGTCGACCTTTGACCAGAACCTCACAAACGCAAATGTTCAAGACACAATTAAAAATTGAAGGAGTTTCATAAATATTATTTGTTATCATACGAAAGGTCTTTTTTCTGGTCTTTTTATCACTACCCACATGCCATAAATGACATGTGAAAGTTGGACCATGTTACATTTTCTTGTTTTTAACAACCTGTTTTTAACCTATTTCAAATTTTCAACATGTGGTGATTTTTTTTTTTACAGTCTTAGTACAAATCTTGATTCTCAAAAAAATGTAAGGGTTTCCTACACCTACAAGTGGGTTTAAAAAGGGGCCAAAAATGGTTCATATCAGTCATAAATTCTGTTACGTTTGTTATTTTGGTAAGCATTTCTGCCTAGTCGGGAAGGGCATTCGATGAAATTTTCTTAATCGATCGTCGGAAGAATTAACGATCGATTATCGATTAATCATTAACGTTTTTATATTAAAATGATCATCATTATTATTACTATCTGCACTAATCTGCATAAATAAATTCAACTTTACGACATATAAACATAACGACTCTAGATCCACATCAGCTGTTTGACATTATAATGTGTTTAATTCAGTTTTGTTCAAATCTCACAGAAACAAAACTTAAAACCACATCACTAATTTACATAAACTAAGTGAAGATAAAACTCCAGCTCTTGTGTCGCTGATGTGGTTCAACTTCTGTTGGATTAAAAGACATGACTCAGGTGAATACAGGTCAGTGTGACCAGATTTGTGTTTGTCAAAACCAGGACAGCGTACGGGGGGAGGGGGGCGGGGCCTCGTCATCCACATTGAGCGACTCTCACCTGGTAAAACTTTTTCCCACTGGACACAGAAACATATGTGCTGCTTTATCCACTGTGCACATGGACTCACACTTGTCCCAACGCAACGGAAAGTGTGGAATTTCTTGTACAAATCATCGTTAAATCCACATTTGTGCTTCGGTTCGTTACAGACTGACCCACTGTTTGTGTCTCGCTCCTTCTGATGCAGAGACACATGTACACACCTGTTTGGTCACGACACACACAGCAACATTCAGTTTGTCGATTAAAATGAACGTAATCGATGAAATTCTTAATGATCAATTATCGATTAATCGACTAATCATGCCCATCCCAATATATATATAATGTCTCACAATAATATCGTTTATAAACATCAGAAACTACATTTCCCATGATTCATTTCAGTGCAGACAACATGAAGAAACATGTTTTTGACTTGAATTATGATGAAAATAATTCACACCAAAATCTTGTCATGTTTTTTTTTAAAAGCAGAAAAGTGTCCTGTCCACAGTTATGAATCTCACGCTGAGGTATTTATTGTGATATTTTGAAGAGGCAGATATATCGTGATAAAATGGTACAGAAGGATTTGGACATGGTTACATTCTGAACACACATCCCTCCACATGTGTCATAACTGAAGTGGTGCAACAACAATCTCACCTGCACTTGATCCTGAATCTGTCTCTGCTCCTCTGTGTCGCTGTTATGTTCATAATTGTAATAAGAATTTAAAAAAATACATAAAAAATGTCACACAAGAGACACATTTTTCTGACACTTTGAACATTATTTCAACAAAATAAATGTGTTTTTCCTGTAAAATCAAATCAAATCAAGATGTAGATGATAATAATAAAGAGTTACTCTCTTAAACTCTGAAACTAAACCAGGACTAAACCAGGACTAAACCAGGACTAAACCAGGACTAAACCAGGTCTAAACCAGGTCTAAACCAGGACTAAACCAGGTCTAAACCAGGTCCAAAACCAGGACTAAACCAGGACTAAACCAGGTCTAAACCAGGTCTAAACCCGGTCTAAAACCAAGTCTAAATCAGGTCTAACCAGGTCTAAACCAGGTCTAAACCAGGTCTAAACCAGGTCTAAAACAGGTCTAAACCAGGTAAAACCAGGACTAAACCAGGTCTAAAGCAGGATTAAAACCAGGACTAAACCAGGTCTAAACCAGGTCTAAACTAGGATAAAACCAGGACTAAACCAGGACCAAAAACCAGGTCTAAACCAGGTCTAAAACCAGGACTAAACCAGGTCTAAACCAGGTCTAAACCAGGTCTACCAAACCAGGTCTAAACCAGGTCCAAACCAGGACTAAAACCAGGTCTAAACAAAGGACTAAACCAGGACTAAACCAGGTCTAAACCAGGACTAAACCAGGTCTAAACCAGGATAAACCAGGACTAAACCAGGTCTAAACCAGGTCTAAACCAGGACTAAAACCAGGACTAAAACCAGGACTAAACCAGGTCTAAACCAGGACTAAACCAGGACTAAAACCAGGTCTAAACCAGGACTAAACCAGGTCTAAACCAGGACTAAACCAGGACTAAAACCAGGACTAAACCAGGTCTAAACCAGGACTAAACCAGGTCTAAACCAGGTCTAAACCAGGTCTAAACCAGGACCAAACCAGGACCAAACCAGGTCTAAACCAGGACTAAACCAGGACTAAACCAGGTCTAAACCAGGTCTAAACCAGGACCAAATCAGGACCAGGACCAAACCAGGACTAAACCAGGTCTAAACCAGGACCAAACCAGGACTAAACCAGGTCTAAACCAGGACTAAACCAGGTCTAAAGCAGGATTAAAACCAGGACTAAACCAGGTCTAAACCAGGTCTAAAGCAGGATTAAAACCAGGACAAAACCAGGACCAAACCAGGTCTAAACCAGGTCTAAACCAGGACTAAACCAGGTCTAAACCAGGTCTAAACCAGGTCTAAACCAGGACCAAACCAGGACCAAACCAGGTCTAAACCAGGACTAAACCAGGACTAAACCAGGTCTAAACCAGGTCTAAACCAGGACCAAATCAGGACCAAACCAGGACCAAACCAGGACTAAACCAGGTCTAAACCAGGACCAAACCAGGACTAAACCAGATGTAAACCAAGACTAAACCAGGAAGCAGATCTGAACCAGGACTCAAGCAGGACTAAACCAGGTCTAAACCAGGTCTAAAGCAGGATTAAAACCAGGACTAAACCAGGACTAAACCAGGACTAAACCAGGTCTAAACCTAAATTGTAAAATAGTTGAGACGAGTTAAGTCTCTTATTTTATGAGTCACAAAACTCTTGGTACTTGTTGAATGTTTTGCGCTTTTCCGGCCGCAAACTGCGCCGGCTCCGCAAACAGAGCTGAAGATCTCCTGAAACAGCGCCACAAACAGCGCCACAAACAGCCGTAAAAAGCGCAGAGAGAGAGAGCGGCTTTGGCGCAGGGAGAATCGTGAGTCTTCGTCAGAAAACAGAAAAACAAGCTGAACAAACACGGAGGAAGTAACGGTTCCCTCCTCAGACACAGACCCGAGCTTTACGCAGAGGTCCTGCTCCGGACCGGGCTTTTCCCGGTTTAGACCCGGTTTAGACCCGGTTTAGACCCGGTTTAGACCTAGTTTATTCCTGGTGAAGTCTCGGTTTAGTCCTGGTTTAAACTCGGTTTAGTCCTGGTTTATTCCTGGTGAAGTCTCGGTTTAGTCCTGATGTAGTCCTGGTGTAGTCCTCGTTTAGTCCTGGTTTAGACCCGGTTTAGACTGGGTTTGGTTCTGCTTTAGACGTGGTTTAGTCCTTGGTTTAGTGCTGGTTTAGTCCTGGTTTAGACCCGGTTTAGACCCGGTTTAAACTGGGTTTGGTTCTGCTTTAGACATGGTTTAGTCCTGGTTTAGACCCGGTTTAGACCCGGTTTAGGGTTTGGTTCTGCTTTAGACGTGGTTTAGTCCTGGTTTACTACGGGTTAAGAATAAGTAGTTCAGGCCAAGTCAAGTCCTGTTTTAGACCCGGGTTAGTCCTGATTTGGACCCGTTTTAGACCTGGTTTAGTTCTGGATTAGACATGGTTTAGTCCTGGTTTACCACGGGTTAAGATTTAGTAGTTTAACCCAAGTTAAATCCTGGTTTAGATTTGGTTTAGTCCCGGTTTCCTACGGGTCAAGACCAAGTAGGTCAGCCCAAGTTAAGTCCTGGTTTAGTTCTTGTTTAGATCTGGCAAAGTTTTGATTCGGTCGCATTTTATCACTTTATGCGTTTTCATTTGTTTTAGACGCTGTTGGTGCAGGTTTGTCATGGTTTAGTCCTGGTTTAGTCCTGGTTTAGTCCCAGTTTGGTCCCGGTTTGGACCCTTGACAATCTGCAAACTTTTTACACGCCGAGAAAAGTGTCCAAAAAGCGGTACTTACGCGTAACGCAGCGAGGTCTATGGTGTCCAGACTCCGCGTCGTGTTTTCTCGCGACATGTCGGTCAGATGGTCGCTGTTTTCGGCTCGGGATCAGACATGGACCGCGACTTTTCTCCTGCCCCAACTCCCCCAAAAAAACTCAAAACTTCCCAAACTCTGCGTAAACTAACGGCGTTTCCTCTGCGCACGGCCGCTCTGCCGGAGACGGAGACGTGCCAAGTTTACGCGACAACTTCCGGGATGTCACAATAAAAGCGTTTGTTTGACCAAAGGAGTTTCAAAATAAGACGAACTTTTAGCAGCCAGAACCAGGACTAAACCAGGTCTAAACCAGGACTAACCTAAACCAGGTCTAAACCAGGTCTAAACAGGGTCTATACAAGGACTAAACCAGGTCTAAACCAGGACTAAACCAGGTCTAAACCAGGATTAAACCAGGTCTAAACCAGGACTAAACCAGGACTAAACAGACTAAACCAGGTCCTAAACCAGGACTAAACCAGGTCTAAACCAGGTCTAAACCAGGACTAAACCAGGTCTAAACCAGGACTAAACCAGGTCTAAACCAGGACTAAACCAGGTCTAAACCAGGACTAAACCAGGTCTAAACCAAGGAACTAAACTAAACAGGTCTAAACCAGGTCTAAACAAGAACTAAACCAGGTCTAAACCAGGTCTAAACCAGGACTAAAGCAGGACTAAACCAGGACTAAACCAGGTCTAAACCAGGACTAATCCAGGTCTAAACCAGGTCTAAACCAGGTTTAAACAAGACTAAACCAGGTCTAAACCAGGATAAACCAGGATAAATAGGTCTAAACAGGTCTAAAAGGAAACCAGGACTAAATAAACAGGTCTAAACAGGTCTAAACAGGTCTAAACCAGGTCTAAACAGACTAAACCAGGACTAAACCAGGTAAACCAGGACTAAACTAAACCAGGACTAAACCAGGACTAAACCAGGTCTAAACCAGGTCTAAACCAGGTCTAAACCAGGACTAAACCAGGTCTAAACCAGGTTTAAACCAGGTCTAAACCAGGTCTATATATATATAATTAAAATAATGTAATAAGGGAAGGTGGATTGTAACTTTAAAAAGAGTAGTATCGAAACTAGACCATCGTTTTTCCAAATTCTCCCCACTCCTCTTCGGAAAATGATTTTTATTTATTTATCTATTTATTTTTAGATTATATTTGTGAAAAGTACTGTAAAATAATTGCCTTTATGTATCTGTTGATCATTATAAGACAATTTATCATTTATGAAAATATCCAAATGAACTGAAAAGACCTGATTTAGTCCTGGTTTAGTCCTGGTTTAGACCCTGTTTAGACCTGTTTAGACCCTGGTTTAGACCCTGTTTAGACCTGGTTTGGACCTGGTTTAGACCTGGTTTAGACCTGGTTTAGACCTGGTTTAGACCCTGTTTAGACCCTGGTTTTTAGACCTGGTTTTTTTAGACCCTGGTTTGGACCTGGTTTAGACCTGGTTTTAGACCCCCTGGTTTAGACCTGGTTTAGTCCTGGTTTTAGACCTGGTTTAGACCCTGTTTAGTCCTGGTTTAGACCTGGTTTAGACCTGGTTTAGACCTGTTTAGACCTGGTTTAGACCTGGTTTGACCCTGTTACCTGGTTTGGACCTGGTTTAGACCCTGGTTTAGACCCTGACCCTGTTTTGGACCTGGTTTAGACCTGGTTTAGACCCTGTTTACCTGGTTTGACCTGGTTTGGACCTGGTTTTGGACCTGGTTTAGACCTGGTTTAGACCTGGTTTAGACCTGGTTTACCTGGTTTACCTGGTTTAGACCTGGTTTAGACCTGTTTAGACCCTGTTTAGACCTGGTTTAGGACCTGGTTTGGACCTGGTTTAGGAGGTTTAGGGGGTGTTTAGAGGCAGAGGAGGAGGGGGCAGTTGGGACAGAAGAATAGCTCCTCTATGCAGATGCGTCCGGGTTTGTTCACTGTGTCATCTGCTCCATCACACGACCAACACAAAACAAGACTAAACCAGACTAAACCAGGACTAAACCAGGACTAAACCAGGACTAAACCAGGACTAAACCAGGACTAAACCAGGACCAGGACTGAACCAGGACTAACCAGGACTACAACCAGGACTAAACCAGGACTAAACCAGGACTAAACCAGGACTGAACCAGGACTAAACCAGGACTAAACCAGGACTAAACCAGGACTAAACCAGGACTAAACCAGGACTAAACCAGGACTAACACCAGGACTAACCAGGACTAAACCAGGACTAAACAACCAGGACTAAACCAGGACTGAACTGGGACTAAACCAGGACTGAACCAGGACTAAAACCAGGACTAACCAGGACTAAACCAGGACTAACCAGGACCAGGACTAAACCAGGACTAAACCAGGACTAAACCAGGACTGGACTGAACCAGGACTACAACCAGGACTGAACTGGACTAAACCAGGACTAAACCAGGACTAAACCAGGACTGAACAGGACTAAACCAGGACTAAACTAAGGACTGGACTAACCAGGACTACAACTAAACCAGGACTAAACCAGGACTAAACCAGGACTAAACCACAGGACTAAACCAGGACTAACCAGGACTAAACCAGGACTAAACCAGGACTGAACCAGGACTAACCAGACAAACCAGGACTAAACCAGGACTAAACAGGACTAAAACCAGGACTAAACCAGGACTAAACAGGACTAAACCAGGACTAAACCAGGACTAAACCAGGACTAAAGGACTAACCAGGACTAAACCAGGACTAAACAGGACTGGACTAACCAGGACTGAACAGGACTAAACCAGGACTAAACCAGGACTAAACCAGGACTACACCAGGACCAAACCAGGACTAAACCGGGTCTAGTCTCGTCACATGAGCTTGTGTCTGTTTGTGTCGTTCATAAAGACGTCTTTATGTCCCGGAGACTCGACAGAGAAAACCCCAGCGCAGCCTCAGACAAATGTTGTTTATACAAACCATTTACAGGGAAATAATGTTTAATCATCAAAAATTCCTCCTCCGTGTTTGAGTAATCTAGTGATCTCTAGTTTAGTCCTGGTTTAATCTTGATTTAATCCTGGTTTCCTCATCACAAACAACAGACCTGGAGTTGAGTTCCTTTTTCATTCACACGTTTAACACAGAAAACCTGCACTTTTACGCCGGTTTAATCCTGGTTTAGTCCTGGTTTAGTCCTGGTTTAGTCCTGGTTTAGTCCTGGTTTAGTCCTGGTTTAGTCCTGGTTTAGTCCTGGTTTAGTCCTGTTTAGTCTTGGTTTGTCTGTTTAGTCCTGGTTTACACCTGGTTTAGACCCTGTTTGTCCTGGTTCGGTCCTGGTTTAGTCCTGGTTCCTGGTTTAGTCTGGTTTAGTCCTGGTTTAGTCCTGGTTTCAGTCCTGGTTTGGTCCTGGTTTAGTCCTGGTTTAGTCCTGGTTTGGTTCCTGGTTTAGTCCTGGTTTAGTCCTGGTTCAGTTGTTGTTTGGTCCTGGTTTCCTGGTCCTGGTTCAGTCCTGGTTCAGTCCTGGTTTCCTGGTTCCTGGTTCAGTAGTCCTGGTTCAGGTTCCCTGGTTCAGTCCTGGTTCGGTCCTGGTAGTCCTGGTTCAGTCCTGGTTCAGTCCTGGTTTAGTCCTGGAGCACAGGGGAGGGCGCCATCTGCTGGTGAAATACACTTCATACTGCATTAGGACACAGTATGGGCCCTTTAAAGATTTTTTTTTTTTTTCCCACAGGATTTCTTGATATGTAATTCCAAATCTGATTTATTAAAGTTAAAAAAAAAAAAAAAAACTGCAAAATTTTAAATTTCCGGCAAATGTTCAGTGAGATTTATTTTTCTCAAATACTAAGAGTTGATAGTATGAAACCCTTGGACTCAGACCCCCGACTCATGGACGAGTGAGGATCATGGCGGCTCGTGTCGTGTGCAGTCGTGTCGTCCTGCTCCTCGAGGGCCACAGTGTAAATCCGTAGAGTTTCCATGTAAACGTGACCTCGATGAAGCGTCTGAACACAGGATGAGGGACGTTCAGAACAGTGGCTCTGGTTTGTGTCAGCGGTTGAACCTGGAAACAAAAAACATCCACCAATATTGGATCTTTATTTGGCCACTGTCGTCCGGGAACTCAGTCCTGGGGTAAATGTTTTATCTATTCATGCACTGAAAAAAAAAAGTAGCTGGATTTGCATAAAAAAGTTCTGGACAGCGGCTGCACGCAATAAAATTATGTTTAGGCTTTGAAACTTTTTTCGATCTCCTCTACACATATTTTTCTCAGAACATGAACATCACTTTTTCATGTTGATGAAATTTGATCAAATCCTGCTGAATATGCATATTTATCTTATGTTACCTTATTGTGAAATGTATAAGTATGTATAATTTAATTTAATTGATCTAATTCTGTAAAAGAAAACAAAAACAGTCTTTAGTTTTCCACAGTTCTGTCTTGTCTTAAACAGAATCAAACACACAGAGACACAAGTACAGAGACACACAGTTTGGAGCTGGACAGTGTGAAGATTTATTCCAGTGAAGAAGCTCTGGTCTCTGTGGACACAGAATAACACATGATGATCACATTCTGATGATCTACTCTGTTCTACATGTTTAAATACATTTAAAGGACCTATAATGGACCAGAACAGAATCACAAGAACATTAGAAGTGTATCTGCAGAAACAAAACTCACCATGTGCTGCTTTTCTTCCTCTAAACGCAGTAACAGGGAGGGCATCTGGTATAAAGTCTCCAAGTGCCACATCACCCTGTAGAAACACAAAAACTGTTTCAACAGGAAGTTCATTTTGAAAAATTTTAAAATCATTTTAGTTGGTTTACTTACTTTGTTCATCTGTGGTCTGTGTTTTGTTGGTTTTCAAACATCTTCCTTTTTCCTGAAACATCAGCTGTAACATTCATGAACTTCCCCTCAGCTCCAGCAGAACCTGGACGTCTCTGTGTTTGTAGGACGACTCTGGAACAAACACATTCACATCTGAGTACAACTGTCACACTCTTGTAGATGGACAGTCAAAGACTATTTGTTTCATGGAAACAGTCCTGACATTAACTCTAATTTCAAATAAAACACCACAAACATGTTTTAACAATGAAAACATTCTAGTCCAGAGAAACACATAATAAAATCTTTGAAAAGTGTCACCTCCAGATCAGCTCTGATAATCCTCCTGCTCCACACTGTGTGTCTCTGCTCCTGGAACTCTCCTGTGTCCTGTTATATTTGAATTTTCCCTCCAAAGGTTTTTGGGAGGAGAATTCCAGAGGGACGAGCCTCACCAGAGATGAAATAATAAAGTCATGTTTCCTCAACCTGATTAAAACATGCAGGTCTCACATCGGCCACAATCAAGCGATGTTTGTAAGATTTAAACATGCTGGACAGAGAAACGTAAAAAAGTCATGTTAATGTTGTCAAATTTGTTTTTGCAATTTGAGCAACTCCTCTCAGACTGTTTTTTCAGTGTGACAATAACCTCTTTCCTGAGTTTTTCCACACAGAAGCAACTGTGGATCAAGACCTCGACCTTTCACTTTTGACCCCCAACTCGCCAAGGCAGACGGCGCCCTCCTGTGGCCTGGGTCTGTAAGAGGTTTCGCTTTTACACAGTTTCTCTCCTCACTGTCGCTCAGGAGGGACATATTTGGGTCACTAGGCGACGTTCAGACTGCAGGGTTTAACGCTCAATTCAGATTTTTTTGTGAAAGCTGATGTTTTTTCGAGGTCGTTCACATTTCCAGTTAAATGTGACTTGTATGTGACTCCAGTGTGAACATTAAACGACCCGAAAGTGTCCCACATGTGACACTGGAGACACGACGACGTCAACCGCAGCGAGCGTCTCTGTGTTTACAGAAGTTGTCCAAACATGGACGCAGCATCGAGCACCTGGAGATTTTAAAGTTCCTCTCGTACCGGAGCCAGAACATGAACAACTTACTTGTTTTAAGGAGGAGATTGAGAAGGAGAAGGACGAGGTTTTTTGGTCGTGGTGTTTTGTGGGACAGCGGCAGCGACGTCCGTTGAAAGGAACGTGTGGATGTGGAGACGTAGCCAAGAGTGGTGAGTGGTGATGTGCTTCACTTCAGTGACACTCAGTTCATTAACAATTTTCACCTGCTTCAGTGCAGAATAGTGATGTTTGTGGCTTGTTGATAACGTTCACACTGAAGTTGCATGTCAAAAGATCAGATATGTATCAGTTTCAGGAGCACAGATCCAAAGCTGTGTTCAGACTGCAGCCTGAAGTGACCCAAATCCAATGTTTTGGCTTCTATGTTCCTGTATCTGATCTTTTATTGACAGTCTGAACAACACAGATCTGATTTTTTTCAAATGTGACCCAGGACACCTATAAATGAGTTGAATCACATTTAAACATCAAAATGAAGAGTTCAGAGTCTAAGGTTCCAGAATACAAATATGTCTGTGTTACAATAAGTTCAGTTTTTCATACTTGTATATTCCATATTCTTCTTTGTATAGTCTGTTTAGTCCTGGTTTAGTCCTGGTTTAGTCCTGGTTTAGCCTGGTTTTAGCCTGGTTTAGTCCTGCTTTATCCTGTTTAGTCCTGGTTTTGCCCTGTTTAGCCTGTTTTAAGCCCTGTTTTAGCCCTTTTAGCCCTGTTTAGTCTGGTTTAGTCTGTTTTAGTTCTGTTTAGGTCCTGGGTTAGTCCTGTTTTAGTCCTGTCCTGTTTTAGTCCTGTTTTAGTCCTGTTTAGTCCTGGTTTAGTCCTGGTTTAGTCCTGTTTTAGTCTGTTTTTAGTCCTGGTTTAGTCCTGTTTTTAGTCCTGTTTTAGTCCTGTTTAGTCCTGTTTAGTCCCTTGTTTTAGTCCTGTTTTTGTCCTTTTAGTCCTGGTTTAATCCTGGTTTTAGTCCTGTTTTAGTCCTGGTTTAGTCCTGGTTTAGTCCTGGTTTTTTAGAGTCCTGGTTAGTTCCTGTTTTAGTCCTTTTAGTCCTGTTTTAGTCCTTTTTAGGTTTAGTCCTGGTTTAGTCCTGTTTAGTCCTGGTTTTTTAGTCCTGTTTTAGTTTTTAGTCCTGGTTTAGTCCTGGTTTAGTCCTGGTTTAGTCCTGGTTTAGTCCTGGTTTTAGTCCTAAGTCCTGGTTTTAGTCCTGGTTAGTCCTGTTTTAGTCCTGGTTAGTCCTGTTTAGTCCTGGTTTAGTCCTGGTTTAGTCCTGGTTTTAGTCCTGGTTTAGTCCTGGTTTTAGTCCTGGTTTAGTCCTGGTTTAGTCCTGTTTTAGTCCTTGTTTATAGTTGGTTTAGTCCCCTGGTTCAGTCCTGGTTTAGTCCTGGTTTAGTTCCTTTTTTAGTCCCGGTTCGTTTTAGTCCCGTTTTAGTCCTGGTTTAGTCCTTTTTAGTCCTGTTTAGTCCTGGTTTAGTCCTGGTTTAGTCCTGGTTTTAGTCCCGTTCCTGGTTTAGTCCTCGTGTGCCCTCCCCAGCCGCCCCTCACCTACTGAAACCGTCCTCCATGTTCTTCCTCTTATCCGGGGGCATCAGTTTAAGCCGTGACTCCCGACTTCCTTCACTCCAGACACTTCCTCCAGCTCCTCTGGGGGGGACCCCGAGGTGTTTTCCCCTCCCTCTTTTCCCTGTGTGTGTGGGCGGAGTCTCATGGACTTCTAATTCGTCTCACCTGCGAGTATCAAGAGCTGACGACTAGACCTGCTCACCTGAGAGTTTTCAACCAACACACGGTCGACCTCTTGGCTCCTCAATTCTGACTTTTTTGCTTCTTACCTTTTTGCCTCGACATTTTACTTACCTGTGTTCTCTGTTCTCCAGTGATCCTGCCCTGCTCCAGCTCACATTCTACTAGTTACATCTGCCAAGGAGGTTATGTGTGTGTCTGTGTCTGTGTCTGTGTCTGTCTGTGTGTGTGTGTGTGTGTGTGTGTGTGTCTGTGTCTGTGTCTGTGTGTGTGTGTGTGTCTGTGTGTGTGTGTGTCTGTGTGTGTGTGTGTGTGTGTGTGTGTGTCTGTGTGTGTCTGTGTTCTGTGTGTGTGTGTCTGTGTGTGTGTGTCTGTTCTGTGTGTGTGTGTCTGTGTGTGTGTGTTTGTCTGTGTGTGTGTGTGTATGTCTGTGTGTGTGTGTGTGTGTGTGGTCTGTGTGTGTGTGTGTGTGTGTGTCTGTGTGTGTGTGTGTGTGTGGTGTGTGTCTGTGTGTGTGTGTCTGTGTGTGTGTCTGTGTTGTCTGTGTGTGTGTGTGTGTGTCTGTGTGTGTGTGTGTGTGTGTCTGTGTGTGTGTGTGTGTCTGTGTGTCTGTGTGTGTGTGTGTTGTCTGTGTGTGTCTGTGTGTGTGTGTCTGTGTGTTGTGTGTGTCTGTGTGTGTGTGTGTGTGTGTGTCTGTGTGTGTCTGTGTGTGTGTCTGTGTGTCTGTGTGTGTGTGTCTGTGTGTCTGTGTGTGTGTGTGTGTGTGTGTGTGTGTGTGTGTGTGTGTGTGTGTCTGTGTGTGTGTCTGTGTGTGTCTGTGTGTGTGTGTGTGTGTCTGTGTGTCTGTGTGTCTGTGTGTCTGTGTGTGTTGTGTGTGTGTGTCTGTGTGTGTGTGTGTGTGTGTGTCTGTGTGTGTCTGTGTGTCTGTGTGTGTGTGTGTGTGGTCTGTGTGTGTCTGTGTGTGTGTGTGTCTCTGTGTGTGTGTGTGTCTGTGTGTGTGTTGTGTGTGTGTGTGTGTCTGTCTGTGTGTGTGGTGTGTCTGTGTTGTGTGTGTGTGTGTCTGTGTGTCTGTGTGTCTGTGTGTTGTGTGTCTGTGTGTGTGTGTGTTGTGTGTGTCTGTGTGTGTGTGTCTGTGTGTCTGTGTGTGTGTGTCTGTGTGTGTGTGTGTGTTGTGTGTGTGTGTGTGTGTGTGTCTGTGTGTGTGTCTGTGTTGTGTGTGTGTGTGTGTGTGTGTCTGTGTGTGTGTGTGTCTGTGTGTGTGTTGTGTGTGTGTGTGTGTGTCTGACTGACTGACAAAAAGTTATGGACCGATTTTGATGAAATTTTCAGGATTTGTTGGAAATGTGAAAAGGAAGAACTGATTTCATTTTGGGGCTGATCCGGAAGAAATCCTGGATTCTGGATCACTTTGAAATTTTAGTTTAACATTGTGGTAAATGGGGCCGAAAATTTTGTTTCTCAATATCTGGG
>NW_026571207.1:2153310-2198276 GCF_026225935.1 Boleophthalmus pectinirostris | reverse complement strand
TGATTTGCTCCATATTCACCTGCATTTGTCACTTCCTGACATGATGAGCAAAAGGGAACAGAAGTATTTACACTGAAGGATCTTTTTAACAAGCCAAATGAGTTTTATTTACAAGACCAAATGTGTTTCTAAAAGATAAACTAATCACTATTTTAATGTAATCAATCATTATCAATATTTTCCTGTGGGTCTGGTCTCTCAGGTAGAAATCATTCATTGACACAAAGACAGAATGAGAGAAATATTTCCACAATCTAAATTTCTATCACATGGTATTTGTAGTTGTAGTAGCTGCAGCAGTAGCAGGTCCAAAACCTTTAAAGTAAATAAATATGTAATGAAATTATATAACTAATGAAATTGTAAAATGTAAATTTAATCTATTTTAATTTTTATTAATACACTTCAATTATAATATTTATTATTTATATATTATAATAATACATTAAATGTAATATTTTATTATTTTAAGACAAATTTTGATACATACATTTTTTTTAATTGCTAAATAACATTTTTTTTTTTTTTTTAACTAGAGCTACTTTAACTTAGAATTTACATCCTTTACTTTAAATCAGATTTACTACTTTATTAATATTCAAACAATTATTCAACTTAGCTGCATTTTTGCATTTTCAAACTTAAATTGAATTTATTTACTATTTCCTTTAACTAAACTTAAAACTAATTTTAAAGGTAAATTTCCTCACCGGTGTCTCTGTGTTTCCTTCACGTTTGGTTCGTTTCGTTTGTGTTTTGTTTGTGTTTGTGTTTGTGTTTGTGTTGTGTGTTGTGTTTTGTGTGTTTGTGGTTGTGTTGTGTTTGTGGTTTGTGTTGTGTTTGTGTTTTGTTTGTGGTTGTGTTTGTGTTTGTGTGTTTGTGTTTGTGTTGTGTTGTGTTGTGTTTGTGTTCTGTGTTGTGTTTGTGTTTGTGTTGTGTTTGTGTTTGTGTGTGTTTGTGTTTGTGTTTGTGGTTTGTGTTTGTGTGGTTGTGTTTGTTTGTGTTGTGTTTGTGTTTGTGTTTGTGGTGTGTTGTGTGTTTGTGGTTGTGTTTGTGTTTGTGTTTGTGTGGTTTGTTTGTTTGTTGTGTTTGTGGTTGTGTTGTGTTTGTGTTTGTGTGTTTGTGTTTGTGTTTGTGTTTGTGGTTTGTGTTGTGTTTGTGTTTGTGTTTGTGGTTGTGTTTGTGTGTTTGTGTTGTGTTGTTTGTGTTTGTGTTTGTGTTTGTGTTGTGTTTGTGGTTGTGTTGTGTGTGTTGTGTTTGTGTTGTGTGTTTGTGTTGTGTTGTGTTTGTGTTTGTGTTTGTGGTTTGTGGTTGTGTTTGGTTGTGTTTGTGGTTGTGTTTGTTGTGTTTGGTTGTGTTTGTGGTTTGTGTTTGTGTGTTTGTGTTGTGTTTGTTGTGTGGTTGTGTTGTGTGTGTTTGTGTGTGTTTGTGTTTGTGTTTGTGTTGTGTTGTGTTTGTGATTTGTGGTTGTGTTTGTGGTTGTGTGTTTGTGTTTGTGTGGTTTGTGTTTGTGGTTGTGTTTTGGTTGTGTTTGTGTTTGTGTTGTGTTTGTGTTTGTGTTTGTGTTTGTGTTTGTGGTTGTGGTTGTGTGTGTTTGTGTTTGTGTGTGTTTGTGTTTGTGTGTGTTTGTTTGTGTTGTGTGTGTTTGTGTGGTTGTGTTGTGTTTGTGTGTGTTTGTGTGTGTTTGTGTTGTGTGTGTTTGTTTGTGTTTGTGTTTGTGGTTGTGTTGTGTTTGTGGTTGTGTTGTGGTTGTGTTGTGTTTGTTTGTGTTTGTGTGTTGTGTTGTGTTGTGTGGTTGTGTTTGTGTTTGTGGTTGTGTTTTGGTTGTTGTGTTTGTGTTTGTGTTTGTGTTTGTGTTGTGTTTGTGGTTGTGTTTGTGGTTTGTGTGGTTGTGGTTGTGTTGTGTTTGTGTTTGTGTTTGTGTTTGTGTTTGTGTTGTGTTGTGTTTGTGTTTGTGTTGTGTTTGTGGTTTGTGTTTGTGTGTGTTTGTGTTTGTGTTTGTGTTGTGTTTGTGTTTGTGTGTGTTTGTTTGTGTTTGTGTTTGTGTGTGTTTTGTTTGTTTGTGTTTGTTTGTGTTGTGGTTGTGTTTGTGTTGTGTTTTGTGTTTGTGGTTTGTGTTTGGTTTGTGTTTGTTTGTGTTTGTGTTTGTTGTGTTTGTGTGTTTGTGTTTGTGTTTGTGTTTGTGTTTGTGTTTGTGGTTGTGTTTGTGGTTGTGTTTGTGGTTTGTGTTTGTGGTTGTGTTTGTGTTTGTGTTTGTGTTTGTGTTTGTGGTTGTGTTTGTGTTTGTGTTTGTGGTTTGTTTGTGTTTGTGGTTGTGTTTGTTTGTGTTGTGTTTTGTGTGTTTGTGTTGTGTTTGTTTGTGTTGTGTTTGTGTTTGTGTTTGTGGTTGTGTTTGTGTTTGTGTTTGTGGTTTGTGTTTGTTTGTGTTTGTGGTTGTGTTGTGTTGTGTTTGTGTTTGTGTTTGTGTTTGTGTTTGTGTTTGTGGTTGACACACCTGGTCACCTGATTGTTTTTCTTGCTGCCACCTACTGGCCAGACTCAAAATAACCTCATCAACTCATAAAAAAGCGGAGGAGCGGTGAAGAGGAAGAGGAGGGAGCAGAGGTGAGAGGACAGAGGCTCAGGAGTGGGGGGGGAAGACTTGGTGCAGGGGCTGAGCTTTTTGACGTGACAGTTTGTTTGTTTTAAGACGTCCCTGTTGAACACAGCAGTGTCAAATGTGTTCATCACTCACCAGCCTCTCTTACATCTACAACACAGATACACTTTCTGCAATTTGTGTTGAAATGTTATTACTCAAAGTTCCCACCCGACTTAAAAAAGTGTTTGATTCCATTTAGATGAGCAGAAACAACTCACCCTCCTCAGTCCCAACAATTACATCAGTCCAGCAGTTTAAGGCGTCGGTCTTCAGATACAAACAAACCTCCTGCTCCTGTTTTCCATAAAATACATTTTTGTTCTATGTACTTTCTGTTGTTCATAGAGTTGCTTTTTTTCTTCACTTGCTGGAGCTACGAGAATAAAGTCGTAACATTTCAACATTAAAGTCGTAATATTATGAGAATAAAGTTATAATATTACGAGAATGAAGTCGTAATAAAATCAAAGTCAAAGTGAAAAATGCGGCAGAAGAAGAACCTGGTTTTTCAATATAAAACCAAAAATAAGAAAACGAACAACAATTTTCTTCATTATTTGCGCCTCCGGACTGAACCAGGACTGAACCAGGACTAAACCAGGACTAAACCAGGACTAAACCAGGTCCGAGACCAGACCGGGACTGAGACCAGAACTTAGACAAGGACTGAGTCAGGGACCAAGACTGAGACCGAGATCAGACAAGAACTGAAAATGGTTCAGTCCTGTCCTGGTTCAGTCCTGGTTTAGTCCTGGTTTCAGTCCTGGTTCAGTCCTGGTTTAGTCCTGGTTCAGTCCTGGTTCAGTCCTGGTTCAGTCCTGGTTCAGTCCTGGTTCAGTCCTGGTTCAGTCCTGGTTCAGTCCTGGTTTAGTCCTGGTTCAGTCCTGGTTCAGTCCCTGGTTCAGTCCTGGTTCAGTCCTGGTTCAGTCCCTGGTTCAGTCCTGGTTCAGTCCTGGTTTAGTCCTGGTTCAGTCCTGGTTCAGTCCGGTTCAGTCCCGGTTCAGTCCTGGTTCAGTCCTGGTTCAGTTCGGTTCAGTTCCTGGTTCAGCCTGGTTCAGTTGGTTCAGTCCTGGTCAGTCCTGGTTTAGTCCTGGTTCAGTCTGGTTTAGTCGCATTTTAAAAGTCACGTAAACGCCATTTCCCATTTCCGTGACTTAAACCAGGACTAAACCAGGACTAAACTAGGACTAAACCGTTTTCAGTCCTGGTCTGGTCTCGGTCTCAATCCTGGTCTTTCTGGTTTGGTTCCAGACTTGATTTAGTCCTGATTCAGTCCTTGTTCAGTCGAATGAACGAAAGATACACGGATTTTTCTCCTTTACAAAATGCTCCAAATTCTCCATTCTCCACTCGGTCAGAGTTTCTGAGCAGCCGATTTTCTCCTAATATTATGACTTTATTTTGACTACGACTTTATTCTCATAAAATTACTACTTTATTCTCATAAAATTACGACTTTTTCTGGCTTTGACTTTATTCTCATAATATTACGACTTTAATGTCAAAATGTTTCGACTTTATTCTCGTAGCTCCAGCATGTTTTTTTTTTTTTATTTGACCCTTATTCTCCGTCGTATCTTTGTCTTTGTGTTGATTTGTTTTTTCTTTCTCTTCTGTAAATGTTATTTTCGTTAAGGCAGGGACTCTCCTCCCGGCCGGAGAGGACAATTTTTCCAGGTTTTTCCAGTCGAGAACCACGACCTCGGATTTGGAAGAGCTGCTCCTCATCCCAGACGCTTCACACTCGGCTGCAAACTGCCCCAGTGTTGATATTGGTGCTTTGGAAGTTCCACAGTATGGCTTTATCTTATTTATTTACAGTGCAGAACAGTTCATTTTAAAGGACGTGTAGATAAATGTAACTATGCCAGAGACAAAAAAAAAAGAAAAAAAAAAAAGCAATAATAATATCTGCAATTGCTTGACAATACTATACTGTGGAACATTCCAGTCGTGTCAAAACCGTTTCCCAAAAGCTGAGCCCCTTTAAATCCATGTATCATTCGTTCATTTGTTTTTCAATATAAAACCAACAATAAGAAAATGAAAAAACCAACAGTTTTCTTCACTATTTGTCTCCAAAACCAAAATGAAAAAACAGATAATGATTTGTTTTTTCAGTTTTCGATTTTGTGTTTAAATGAAAAATGGAAAAAAACGGATAACGGCCGTTTCCCGTTTACGTGACTTCAGTGACTGAGATGCTGGACTGAACCAGGACTGAACCAGGACTGAACCAGGTCCGAAACCAGACCAGGACCAGCGGGACCGGGACCAGACCAGGACCAAAGCGGGACCAGAGCAGGACCAGAGCAGGACCAGAGCGGGACCAGGGTGGACTCCGAGCTTTCCGACTCCGAGCCTCAGCTTCGAGCTCCGGCCCTGCCGTGGGCTCTGAGCCTCCGGTCTGGTCCCGGTCTGATCCCGGTCTCAGTCCCGGTCTGGTCCCGGTCTGGTCCGGTCTCAGTCCTGCTCTGGTCCCGGTCTGGTCCCGGTCTGGTCCCAGTCTCAGTCCCGCTCTGGTCCCAGTCTGGTTCCGGTCTGGTCCCGGTCTGGTCCGTCTCAGTCTGGTCCTCTCTGGTCCCGGTCTCAGTCTGGTCTGGTCCCGGTCTCAGTCCCGCTCTGGTCCCGGTCTGGTCCCGGTCTCAGTTCCGCTCTGGTCCCGGTCTGGTCCGGTCTGGTCCCGGTCTGGGTCCCGGTCTCAGTCCCGCTCTGGTCCAGTCTCAGTTCCGCTCTGGTCCCGGTCTGGTCCGGTCTGGTCCCGGTCTGGTTCCGGTCTGGTCCTGGTCTGGTCCTCTCAGTTCCCGCTCTGGTCCCGGTCTGTCCCGGTCTGGTCCCGGTCTGGTCCCGGTCTCAGTCCCGGCTCTGGTCCCAGTCTCAGTCCGCTCTGGTCCCGGTCTGGTTCCGGTCTGGTCCGGTCGTCCCAGTCTCAGTCCCGCTCTGGTCCCGCTCTGTCCCCGGTCTGGTCCCGGTCTCAGTCCCGCTCTGGTCCCCGGTCTCAGTCCCGGTCTGGTCCCAGTCTGGTCCCGGTCTCAGTCCCGCTCTGGTCCCGCTCTGGTCCCGGTCTGGTCCCGGTCTCAGTCCCGCTCTGGTCCCGGTCTGAGTCCCGCTCTGGTCCCTGGTCTGGTCCCGGACCTGGATCAGTCCTGGTTCAGTTCGGCATCACAGTCACTGAAGTCACGTAAACGGGAAACGGCCGTTATCCGTTTTTTCCATTCTTCATTTAAACACAAAATCGAAAACCGAAAAAAACAAATCATGATCCGGTTTTTATCCGTTATTTTTGGTTTTATATTGAAAAACGAATGAACGAATGACACACGGATTCCTTTAGCTGAAATGTTACGCACGGATCTTTAACACACAAATCAACAAAATATATATAAAAAAAGAGTCTCCAAACTTGTAAAACAACTCATGTACTTTTTATTTGCTTTCAGTTAAATTATTCCAAAAAGAAACAGTCCAAAGAAAGATTAGAAATGAGGAAAAAAACATCCACTGCACCCAATATTGCCATCGAATAGAACGAGTGAAACTATTATTATTATTATTATTATTATTATTTTATTTTTATTATTATTATAAAACACACCTCAGACCCAGAGGCAGGTTCAGATACGATGGTTTTCATGTTGGTTTAAAGCTCACAAAGAAGAAATGCTCCACTTTTGGCTGAAGTTCGATTTAAGATGCAGACGCAGAAATGACAGCAGCCCGTTCGTTCTCATTCATTCATTCATTCATTCATTCATTCAAAACTCTGTGAAAGTGTGGTTAGAAACGTCAAAAAATCTAAAGTAAAACGCTTTTCTCTCCACTGACATGTTATTGCTTCGTCTGGAATGTTTCACAGTATGGCTTTAAACCTTTCTGTCTCCATGGAAGCCAAACCAGCGCGTGTTACGGGTCAGATCTGTGGAATCGGAAGTCGGAATGTCTGTTTCTCTAGGTGTTTTTGAGCTCTAAAACCCGCACCCGTGATGGAATAAATTAGTAATAAGTAGAGCTGGTTAATGTCACACTGCGGAACATTCCAGGCAGAGCGATGACGTGTCCGTGGAAACGAGCAGGCGACGGAGCCCCAAACCAAAAAGTTACACAATGAAGCTTTGAAATATAGTAATAAACGGTGAAGTAAATTACTCGAGTGAAAGTAAAAAGTATTTGTAAATGTATCTTGACCGAGTCCAAGACCGAGTCCAGGCACCTTCAAGACCGAGTCCAAGCACCTTCAAGACCGAGTCCAAGCACCTTCAAGACCGAGACCAAGACCGAGTCCAAGACCGAGTCCAACTCCTTCAAGACCGAGACAAGACCGAGTCCAGGCACCTTCAAGACCGAGTCCAAGCACCTTCAAGACTGAGTCCAAGACCGAGTCCAACTCCTTCAAGACCGAGTCCAAGCACCTTCAAGACCGAGTCCAAGACCGAGTCCAAGCTCCTTCAAGACCGAGACAAGACCGAGTCCAAGCACCTTCAAGACCGAGTCCAAGCTCCTTCAGGACCGAGTCCAAGTGCCTTCAAGACCGAGTCCAAGCGCCTTCAAGACCGAGTCCAAGCACCTTCAAGACCGAGTCCAAGCGCCTTCAAGACCGAGTCCAAGCGCCTTCAAGACCGAGTCCAAGCACCTTCAAGACCGAGTCCAAGCGCCTTCAAGACCGAGACAAGACCGAGTCCAAGCACCTTCAAGACCGAGTCCAAGCTCCTTCAAGACCGAGTCCAAGCGCCTTCAAGACCGAGTCCAAGCACCTTCAAGACCGAGTCCAAGCGCCTTCAAGACCGAGACAAGACCGAGTCCAGGCACCTTCAAGACCGAGTCCAACACCTTCAAGACCGAGTCCAAGCACCTTCAAGACCGAGTCCAAGACCGAGTCCAACTCCTTCAAGACCGAGTCAAGACCGAGTCCAAGCGCCTTCAAGACCGAGTCCAAGCTCCTTCAAGACCGAGTCCAAGCGCCTTCAAGACCGAGTCCAAGCGCCTTCAAGACCGAGTCCAAGCGCCTTCAAGACCGAGTCCAAGTGCCTTCAGGACCCAAAACAGACCGAGTCCAAGCACCTTCAAGACCGAGTCCAAGCGCCCTTCAAGACCAAGACAAGACCGAGTCCAAGTGCCTTCAAGACCGAGTCCAAGCGCCTTCAAGACTGAGTCCAAGCACCTTCAAGACTGAGTCCAAGCACCTTCAAGACCTAGAAAAGACTAAGTCTAAGCTCCTTCAAGACCGAGTCCAAGCTCCTTCAAGACCGAGTCCAAGCTCCTTCAAGACTGAGTCCAAGTGCCTTCAGGACCGAGAGACAAGACCGAGACCAAGCCCCTTCAAGACCGAGAAAAGACTGAGTCCAAGCTCCTTCAAGACCGAGTCCAAGCTCCTTCAAGACCGAGTCCAAGCTCCTTCAAGACTGAGTCTAAGCTTCTTCAAGACTGAGTTCAAGCTTCTTCAAGACCGAGCCAAGACCGAGTCCAAGCTCCTTCAAGACCGAGACAAGACCGAGTCCAAGCACCTTCAAGACCGAGTCCAAGCTCCTTCAGGACAAGACCGAGTCCAAGCGCCTTCAAGACCGAGTCCAAGCTCCTTCAAGACCGAGTCCAAGCTCCTTCAAGACCGAGTCAAGCCTTCAGGACCCAAAACAGACCGAGTCCAAGCGCCTTCAAGACCGAGTCCAAGCGCCTTCAAGACCAAGACAAGACCGAGTCCAAGTGCCTTCAAGACCGAGTCCAAGCGCCTTCAAGACTGAGTCCAAGCACCTTCAAGACTGAGTCCAAGCGCCTTCAAGACCGAGACAAGACCGAGTCCAAGTGCCTTCAAGACCGAGTCCAAGCGCCTTCAAGACTGAGTCCAAGCACCTTCAAGACTGAGTCCAAGCACCTTCAGGACCGAGAAAAGACCAAGTCCAAGCGCCTTCAAGACCGAGTCCAAGCACCTTCAAGACCGAGTCCAAGACCGAGTCCAAGCTCCTTCAAGACCGAGACAAGACCGAGTCCAAGCACCTTCAAGACCGAGTCCAAGCTCCTTCAAGACCGAGTCCAAGCGCCTTCAAGACCGAGTCCAAGCGCCTTCAAGACCGAGTCCAAGCGCCTTCAAGACCGAGTCCAAGCTCCTTCAAGACCGAGTCCAAGCTCCTTCAAGACCGAGTCCAAGTGCCTTCAAGACCAAAAAAAGACCGAGTCCAAGCGCCTTCAAGACCGAGTCCAAGCGCCTTCAAGACCAAGACAAGACCGAGTCCAAGTGCCTTCAAGACCGAGTCCAAGCACCTTCAAGACTGAGTCCAAGCACCTTCAAGACTGAGTCCAAGCGCCTTCAAGACTGAGTCCAAGCACCTTCAGGACCGAGAAAAGACCAAGTCCAAGTGCCTTCAAGACCGAGTCCAAGCACCTTCAAGACTGAGTCCAAGTGCCTTCAGGACCGAGACAAGACCGAGACCAAGCGCCTTCAAGACCAAGAAAAGACTAAGTCCAAGCTCCTTCAAGACCGAGTCCAAGCTCCTTCAAGACCGAGTCCAAGCACCTTCAAGACCGCAAACGTCGGCGTAATCGATTTAAAAAAACGAATCAGACGCTACGAACGAACAAACGATGTCTGTGTTCTTACTCGTGTTTCAGAACTGCGATGACTTATTGCTCTGGTTAAAGGAGCACTGCGGGGCTTTTCTGGCGGAGGGCGCTTGATCCGCTTGTCTCCGCGGAGACGTGATCGCTCTGCCCGGAATGTTCCGCAGTAAAGAATTAAACGTGTCATCTAAAGCGAGTAAGAATGCATGTTTTTCTAAGTTTTTTTTTTTTTTTAGCTATTAAGAAATCTAAACTAGACGTCGCCACGGAGACAAGCAAACGGCGGACCCTCGGCCAGAAAGGTTCCACAGTGCGGCTTTAAACTTTGGTAGCACTTAACAACAGTTTCGATGAAGCTGGATCGTTTTAAATGTTGGTTCATGGACTCATTCACACCGGGCCGCCGCCTTCAAAATAAACGTCCAAACAGTAAATACAAAGAACAACCATAGACCGTTTAGATCTAAAACAGGAAGTGAGCATGGGCGCGCTTCCGGCTCCATCGGCTCCTTCCTATTGAAAAAGCGGCGCCCCTCCCTCTGTAACCGTGGCTGTCAGACTCGTCGTTTTGGGCTTAAAGTGTTTGTCTTAGCCCCGCTCTACGTGATCCTGATCGAACAAAAAAAAAAAGACTTCCATCCCTCTAGAACTCGCTCCCACAATCCATCGGGAGCTCGGACTCACTGCGGCATTTCAAAACACGACTAAAAACTCGCCTGTTTAATGTTGCGCTCCTAGAGTGACCAGATAAAATAAAAAAAATAATATAGAAGACCCCCGGTTTGGAGCGGTCAGTAATAATAATATTGCAGTCATTACAGTCTGGTTTTCTTTGTGTTTTGGTCACTTGTACAGTTTTTTTCGGACTATAAGTTGGACTTTTTTCATGGGTTGGTTGTTTCCTGTGACTTACATATTAAAACGTTCACACTGAAGCGTCGAGAGGCTCTAGTCTGGTGTGTGAGTATCTGCTGCTCCACTGTCACTTGGCTCTACTGCGCATGTCTCCTGCAGAAAGAGCCTCTTTACTTCTGCACCACTGAACAATTTCACATTTAAAGCAAACTTTTAAAGACGACGGACAAGAGCGAACACAAACGTCCCCAAAAACCAAATCAGATTTTGCAGATTACAAACCGCAAGTCGTGAAATCTGCAGCTGAAAACGGTAATCGAGCAGAAGAAAGAAAGTTTGGAGTGAGAGAGAAACTTGTGACACCGGGAGGACGCACCATGAAACTTTCCTGAAGTCACTGGACAAAGTCTGGACTTCAGTGACACCGAAACCGTCCTGTCGGGATTCAGAAAGACCCGAATAATTCAGTAAATATAACCAGGTCTAGATCCCGTTTAAACCAAGGTCTAAACAAGGTCTAAACCAGGTCTAAACTAAGTCTAAACGAGGTCTAAATGAGGTCTAAACTAGGTCTAAACGAGGTCTAAACAAGGTCTAAACAAAGTCTAAACCAGGTCTAAACCAGGTCTAACCAAGATCTAAACCAGGTCTAAACTAGGTCTAAACCAGGTCTAAACTAAGTCTAAACGAGGTCTAAATGAGGTCTAAACTAGGTCTAAAGGAGGTCTAAATGAGGTCTAAACTAGGTCTAAACGAGGTCTAAATAAGGTCTAAACTAGGTCTAACTGAGGTCTAACCAAGGTCTAAAACAGGTCTAAACCAGGTCTAAACTAGGTCTAAACTAGGTCTAAACCAGGTCTAAACTAGGTCTAAACAAGGTCTAAACTAGGTCTAAACCAAGGTCTAAACAGGTCTAAACAGGTCTAAACCAGGTCTAAACTAGGTCTAACCAAGGTCTAAAACAGGTCTAAACTAGGTCTAAACTAGGTCTAAACGAGGTCTAAACTAGGTCTGAACAAGGTCTAAATAAGGTCTAAACTAGGTCTAAATAAGGTCTAACCAAGGTCTAAAACAGGTCTAAACCAGGTCTAAACTAGGTCTAAACTAGGTCTGAACAAGGTCTAAACTAGGTCTAACTGAGGTCTAACCAAGGTCTAAAACAGGTCTAAACCAGGTCTAAACTAGGTCTAAACCAGGTCTAAACTAGGTCTGAACAAGGTCTAATTAAGGTCTAAACTAGGTCTAATCTGAGGTCTAACCAAGGTCTAAACCAGGTCTAAACCAGGTCTAAACTAGGTCTAAACCAGGTCTAAACTAGGTCTAAACGAGGTCTAAACTAGGTCTGAACAAGGTCTAAATAAGGTCTAAACTAGGTCTAAATAAGGTCTAACCAAGGTCTAAACCAGGTCTAAACAAGGTCTAAATAAGGTCTAATCAAGGTCTAAACCAGGTCTAAACCAGGTCTAAACAAGGTCTAAACTAGGTCTAACTGAGGTCTAACCAAGGTCTAAACCAGGTCTAAACCAGGTCTAAACAAGGTCTAAATAAGGTCTAATCAAGGTCTAAACCAGGTCTAAACAAGGTCTAAACTAGGTCTAAATAAGGTCTAATCAAGTTCTAAACCAGGTCTAAACCAGGTCTAAATAAGGTCTAACCAAGGTCTAATCCAGGACTAAACCAGGTCTAACCAAGGTCTAAAACAGGTCTAAACTAGGTCTAAACCAGGTCTAAACCAGGTCTAAACTAGGTCTAACCAAGGTCTAATCCAGGACTAAACCAGGCCTAAACCAGGTCTGAACTGGAAGCTGTCCTAAACCAAGTCTAGGTCTAACTGAGGTCTAAACCAGGTCTATCCATAATCAGAATCAGGACCTGGATTAAACCAAGTCAAAACCAGATCTAAACGAGATCTAACCAAGAGTTAATCCAGGTCTAAATCAGGTCTAAACCAGGTCTAAACCAGGTCTAAATCAGGTCTAAACCAGGTCTAAACCAGGTCTAAACCAGGTCTAAATCAGGTCTAAACCAGGTCTAAACCAAGGTCCTTCAGTGACACTGAAACCATCCTGTCGGGATTCAGAAAGACCAGAATAATTCTAACTGGAACTGACGCTGAGTCTGACGACAGCGACACAGAAGAGTTTGCGTCGCTCTGTTTACCTCCGGAGGTCGTGGAGTTGCTCAGAAGTGACACCGAGGATGAAGAACTGAATGGATTTATTGATTTGGAGTGAGATGGAGAGTTTGGTTTATGTTCATAGTTTATCTGAAGAACTGTTCATATGTGACGTTAACAGTCTGTTGTTTTCTCTTCTATTGTTTTTATTAGAACTTGACTTTACACACGACATGTCTGCTCCTGGTCTCTGATTTTATACAATTAATTTCCCCCCAAAAAGTGCGACTTTTATATGTTTTGTTCTTCTTCATGACGCATTTTTCGGCTACGACTTAAACTCCGGAGCGACTTATTGACCGAAAAATACGGTGTGTCTCTTTTTGCTGCTGGCAGGGATCAGATTGGTCAGAAACAGAGATACACCGAGGACATTTCTTGCATAAAACTGGGACAAATCAGTGGTTTTGTATAAATCCGCTGGGACAGGGGACACGGGGCTCAAAACTGGGGAAACAGAGAAGTCTGGTCACCCTAGGATCCCCCCCCCCCCGTTTTCTACAGTTCCTATTTGTTCGTAAAGCGTCTTTGAGTGTCCAAAAAAAAAAGCGCTGTAAAATTCTCGCTCTACGTGGGCGGGACGGGGCGTTTACCATCAACCACACGGCTCCCGATTGGCTCTTTGGTTGCTATGATAGTCGCCGTCAGAATCCCTAAATCGGAACTCAACTCCGAATCCGCCCCCCCCCACCGTGACCTCGCTGAGCTTCATTTGACTGTCGTGCTCACTTCGGTACACGGTCTACAGGAACAACTCACTCCGTAGAAGAAATCCAGGCATAAGTTATGAAAACTGTACAGAATATTATCGTAACAAACTGACATTAACAAAATCTCTGAAAAGTTAAATAAAAGCCCAAAAACTCGTAATAAAAAAGTGAATTATTTTTGGAGGGACATTTCGTTTTCCCCTTTTGTAATAATTCGTCAAACAGAAAGAACAAAATCTTCCAGCAAACGGACTGTGCCATCGTCTCTTTAACTAGGTTTCCTTTATTATTATTATTATTATTATTATTTTTCTCTAAATGGGTGTTCGTCATGCAGGTAGAAAACGCCAGTTCGGTTGCGTCCTTTCGCCTCCTCACCACTAGAGGTCAGTAGCTGAATATTGGTGTTACAAGGCGATTTCGTGGTGGGTTCCGGGTCAAATTGTTCGCATTTAAATCCACCGAACGAGTCTTGAAAATCATCCAAATGTGCTTTAAATATTTACGCTAAAAGTTCTCAAAAGTTCGACGTATTTCCGGATTTTCGAGCTGAAATTTCGTTAAACTCCGACGTCGTCTTCTCCGTAGGTCTGCTGCCGATCCAAGCCTCCTTTAAATAAGAATTTTTCCGAAGTTGGTGTCAGCGGCTGGCTTTCGGGAACGGGTCCTGTTTTTACGAACGCGTCGCGGCAGAATCCGCACGTTTCCCGCGCGAGATCCAGAGTTTTCGTAGTAATTCCACCGTACGCGACAGAGACGAAAACACTCCTTAGCGATCGATCTACATCCAAACGAAACTACCTCGAGGTTCGTACGGTCAAGAAATCCTTCCGTTTTTGCTTCTCAAAAGTGTAAACGGGGAAGTTCGAGTCCCCAAAAAAAACAAACAAAAAAAAAAAAACGCCGGCTCGAAACCAGAAGAAGAAGAAGAAGAAGAAGCAGCACCAAACGTTCCCCGATTTCGGCTCAAAGTTCGTAAACGACTTCCCGGTTGAGCTCGTGTTCTACCAGATGTCAGAGCTTAGTTCTCTGTTGGTGAGGGGGATAAACGTGCTGCTCATGTGGACGTCGGGTTTCTTGCCAAGTGTATTGCTCTTGGGCACCTGGGAAATACACAAAAAAACACGGAGAACAAGCGTTAGAGAAAGTTTTAGCGTTGGAGGGGGAATTGCAAATGGTGAAAGTTTAAAGGAAAACCAAAAGAGCATGCGGCAGAGGTCAGCGCCACAGGTGTGCACGGAATTTCAAAATAAAACACGGAAAAAGTAAAAGTACGTCACGATAAAAAAAAACGAAACAAAACAAACGACGACGAATCCGCGTGTCGTTCGTTCTTTTGGTTTTGAAAAAATAAAACCGAAAATAAGAAAATGAAAAAAACTACGATTTTCTTCATTATTTGTCTCCAAAACTAAAATGAAAAAAAAAAAAAAAAAAAACGGACAATGATTCGTTTTTATTTATTTTATTTTTTAATTTTTTTTCAAATTTGTGTTTAAATGAAAAATGGAAACGGCCATTTACGTGACTTAAACTGTGATGCCGGACTAAACCAGGACTAAACCAGGACTAAACCAGGACTAAACCAGGACTAAACCAGGACTAAACCAGAACTAAACCAGGACTAAACCAGGACTAAACCAGGACTAAACCAGGACTAAACCAGGACTAAACCAGAACTAAACCAGGTCTAAACCAGGACTAAACCAGGACTAAACCAGGAGTAAACCAGGACTAAACCAGGTCTAAACCAGGACTAAACCAGAACTAAACCAGGTCTAAACCAGGACTAAACCAGGACTAAACCGGGACAAAACCAGGCCTAAACCAGGACTGTACGAGGACTGAACCAGTACTAAACTAGGACTAAACCAGGAGTAAACCAGGACTAAACCAGGTCTAAACCAGATCTAAACCAGGTCTAAACCAGGACTAAACCAGGAGTTAAACCGGGACAAAACCAGGACTAAACCAGGAGTAAACCGGGTAAACCAAAACCAGGACTAAACCAGGTCTAAACCAGGGACTAAACCAGGACTAAACCAGAACTAAACCAGAACTAAAACCAGGTCTAAACCAGATCTAAACCAGGACTAAACCAGGACAAAACCAGGACTAAACCAGGACTGTACCAGGACTGAACCAGAATTAAACCAGGACTAAACTGGGACAAAACCAGGACTGAACCAGGTCTAAACCAGGGCCAAAAAAGGACAAAACCAGGACTAAACCAGGTCTAAACCAGGACTAAACCAGAACTGAAACCAAGACTAAACCAGGACTGAACCAGGACTAAACCAAGACTAAACCAGGACTAAACCAAGACTAAACCAGGACTGAATCAGGACTAAACCAGGACTGAATCAGGACTAAACCAGGACTAAACCAAGACTAAACGAGGACTGAACCAGGACTAAACCAGGACTAAACCAGGACTAAAGCATGTCTAAACCAGGACTAAACCAGGACTAAACCAGGACTAAACCAGGACTAAACCAGGTCTAAACCAGGTCTAAACCAGGACTAATCTTGGACTTGGCATCAGCCACTGGTCCTTTTGCCTGTGGTCACCCGACGGTCTACAGGGGCGCACCTCCGGGCCCTTCCCATCCTGGTTCAGTTCGGTTTTAGTCCTGTTTTAGTCCTGGTTTAGTCCTGGTTTAGACCTGTTTTAGTCCTGGTTTAGTCCTGGTTTAGTCCTGGTTTAGTCCTGGTTTAGTCCTGTTTTAGTCCTGGTTTAGACCTGTTTTATTCATACAATCACATTTTCATTTCATGATTGTAATTCTTGATGTCGTAACTTCTCAATTCGTGTTCTGATGGATAAAACACACACAATACATTTTATTTCGAATTCATTTGAGACTTTAGAAATATTTATTTTATGCTCAACTACAGACAAATATTCACGGACTTCTCTCCTACGCACACGGATATTTCTGAGAGCTTTTCTTCTTACTCCATAGTTACGGGTGATTTTAATTTAAATTCAGATCAGACTGATGAAGTGGGCAGGAAAAAAACTGAACGCACATCACAAATTCAATCCAAAACACAAACAGATCTGATCTTTAGCAATAAACAAAAAAGAAAAATTAAACATCTAAGGACAGGACAGAACCGACCTCTGCTGTAGCATGCAAAAAACAAACAAACAAACAAACAAAAACATTCACTCCTTATCTTATTTAACCAGGGCATGCTTTTAATACACGCATCAAGAATCTCGGACTTCCGGTCATCGCGCAATTCACACTGAGAAGGATTTTCCGAAAAAGTGAGCGTCAAACCTCCATGTTTGTTTTCCCAGTGGGATGCGTCTATTGTCAAAGTCTTTTCAAGTCTTTTGAACCATATCACTTTTGTTTCTGGTTCTGATATTGTCATATTTTAGTTTTGGGATTCGGACGTCGTTAATTGTTGTGGTTGTTGGATCCTAACAGCGGAAAACGGCTCGAGAAAATTTGTTTGCGAACTTCATAGATGCAAAAGTGAATCAGATGTGTGTGAGTCAAACCTCTGTTCAAACTGTTTCTCTTCCCAACGGAATTGAAAAATAGTGAAAGGTGAAGGCGATGGGCAGGATTGATCCACAGGAAGAACCAAAAAGGAAACATTTGACTGACTAAATCATCCCGAGTTTGCAGAGAACATTTTGTATGTGGAGCGACATCATCCCTCGCTCAACCTCAGTTACGAATTTAAAAAGTCAACTCAAGAATAGTACAGTAAAGTAATCTGATAGTTTGGACCAGGCACTAGGTTCTCAAGGACTACAACAGGAATAATAACAAGAGTAAATGAGATGACTGGAGACAGAAATGAGCAAAGCTTGATTTGTATTGAATAAAAAATTGAAATAAAAATAACTAGAAAAGCAGTCAGAGAGCGCAGACCTCCGCCAAGGACTACCCCCATTTTTTATATAAATTGTGATAAAATCAGTCTTCTGGATCAGATCCGGATCAGCCTTTGGAATATGAAAGAGGATCCCATTGTCCATCCCTGAGTCAAATTTCATGGGGTTTGGTCAATAATTAACCCAGATATTGAGAAACAAAATGTTTGGCCCCATTTACCACAATGTTAAACTAAAATTTCAAAGTGATCCAGAATCCAGGATTTCTTCCGGATCAGCCCCAAAATGAAATCAGTTCTTCCTTTTCACATTTCCAACAAATCCTGAAAATTTCATCAAAATCGGTCCATAACTTTTTGAGTTATGAACAGATATCAAACAGACAAACAAACAAAATACAAACAGACAAACAAACAAACAAACAAACAAACAAACAGCAAACAAACAAACAGACAAACAAACACACAGACAAACAAACAGACAAACAAACAAACAAACAAACAAACAAACAAACAAACAGACAAACGCTGTCAAAAACATAACCTCCTTGGCGGAGGTAAAAATAGAACATTTGTTACAAGTTAAGAACTGGCCGTCAGTGTCGACATTCAGCTTGTGCACAATAATTCAAACCTTCGTCCTGCTGAGCTCGGTGTGTTTCGTCAGTAAAGTCAAAGTCAATGTTCAAGCAGGATCAACAGGTTTGTTTCTTGAAAACAAGTCCTCATCACTGCACATGACTTGTAAACAACTAACTACAGTGTTGGTTAGACAAGACGGAGAAGTGAGGAGCGGAGGGAGGGGGTGCGCGGACATTTCGTGCGCGGAGAAGAAGTGAGGAGCAGCGGGAAGAGCGGAGCAGGGAGCAGGGAGCAGAGAAGGGTGCTCGGAGATTCAGTGCGAATGAAGCTACTACTACAACACGCAGCAGCAAGTGGACTCTTTCTTTGCATTGAAAATTACGTTTTCAGACATAGGATATCACATTTCGTGTCCTGAAAAACGTTTGTCTAAGCTCTTGGAAATAAAGTACGTTTTCATAATAAGCAGAAGTTTCCTGTCCAGGAGTAATTTGTGGACCAGTGGTTCAGTCTTTAGACCTCTTCGTCTGCTTCAGTCGCGCCATCGCTGGAATGAATCTTCAAGAATCACCTTAGTTTGGCTTCGCTGCTTTTCCCCTTGTCTTCTTCTTTCAGCGACCTCAAAAACGGACTTTCTTTTGCGGCGAACTGCTCCTGGATTCTTGTCGTCATTGCAACAAACTTTGTGTGAACTGCGAGGAAGATATAGGTCAAAAAAAGCCGCTAAGAACTGTTGCGTTGGTGGAGTAAACAGCGTCTGTGCGTCTTGCGTCTGTGGACTGTGTGACAGTCGTACGTAAACCACGTACCGGCGGCGCAGGCAAGTCAGTTACACTAGAAACGTAGGGAGTTTGATTGACAGCCTGTCAGCTCACAGATAACGAGGCAGTGTCGTTATCTATTGGCAAATGTTTAGCCCCACCACGTCCAGAGTTGATGAATTTTTATTCTCTTTTTTTTGGTCATCATAATTACAAGGCGACTGCATCTATAATCTATCACTGACAATTTGAAACAAAAAAAATCCTCCATACAACCTTTAACAAACGGGATTTTGCTTTGTTGTCGCTCCACATACAAAATGTTCACTGCAAACTCAGGATGATTTAGTCAGTCAAATGTTTCCTTTTTGGTTCTTCATCACCTTCACCTTTCACTATTTTTCAATTCCGTTGTGAAGAGAAACAGTTTGAACAGAGGTTTGAGTCACACACATCTGATTCACTTTTGCATTTATGGAGTTCGCAAACAAACCTCTCGAGCCGTTTTCCGCTGTTAGGATCCAACAACCACAACAATTAACGACGTCCGAATCCCAAAACTAAAAAATATGACAATATCAGAACCAGAAACAAAAGCGACACGGTTCAAAAGACTTGAAAAGATCGACTTTGACAATAGACGCATCCCACTGGGAAAACAAACGTGGAGGATTTTCCCAGTGTGAATTGCGCGATGACCGGAAGTCCGAGATTCTTGATGCGTGTATGAAGGGTAAGTCTGTTAAAATAAATGAATGAATGAATGAAGAGTTGAGTTCCAGACCTCTTGTTCCCCAGTGCACTGGAGCGAGGCCCTGGGGAGAGAAGAGGGTGAGTCCATGCACAGGAAAGGGTCCAAGTCATGCACGCCGCAAAAAAAACCCTCACATTTACATCTGCACGAGCGAAAGACTTCAGTTTAGGACTTTATCTTTATCATTTGAGTCAGTTTTAAAGATTCGCTGTGTAGCTTTTCTGACACCTGCTGGTCAACATGAGAAAAGACTCAGAAAGACGTTTGGAGAAACAACTTACAGACTTTTAATTTTAATGTTAAAATCCGCTTTATGTATTAATTCTAGTTGTGTTTACTGACCTCAAACTGACTTTTTGTGCTACACGGCGCTCAAAAATCTGTCAAAATGTTTCAGCCGCACCGTTGGATGGATTGTCGGAGAGTTACAGCGACGATCGTGATCCGCGTGTCGTTCGTTCATTCGTTTTTTCAAAATAAAACCAAAAATAAGAAAACAAAAAAGCTACTATTTTCTTCATTATTTGTCTCCAAACCCAAAAAAAAAAAAGACTAAACCAGGTCTAAACCAAGACTAAACCAGGATTAAACCAGGACTGAACCAGGACTGAACCAGGACTAAATCACGACTAAATCGGTTTCAGTCTCAGTCTCAGTCCAAGTCTCAGTCTTGGTCTGGTCCCAGTCTCGGTTCCGGTCTGGTCCCAGTCTTGGTCTCAGTCCCGATCTCAGTCCAGGTCTAGTTCTGGTCTCATTCCTGGTCTCAGTCCCGGTCTGGTTCCGGTCTCAGTCCTGATCACCTGATGGTCTATACGGGTGCACCGCCAGACCTGTCCCGACACTCAGTCCTCAGACTGGTTCAGTCCGGCTTTAGTCCTTGTTTAGACCAGGTTTAGTCCTGTGTTAGTCCTGGTTTAGTCCTGGTTTAGACCTGGTTTAGACCTGGTTTAGTCCTGGTTTAGTCCTGGTTTAGACCTGGTTTAGTCCAGGTTTAGACCTGGTTTAGTCCTGGTTTAGACCTGGTTTAGACCTGGTTTAGACCTGGTTTAGACCTGGTTTAGTCCTGGTTTAGACCTGGTTTAGACCTGGTTTAGTCCTGGTTTAGACCTGGTTTTAGACCTGGTTTAGTCCTGGTTTAGACCTGGTTTAGTTAGTCCTGGTTTAGTCCTGGTTTAGTCCTGGTTTAGACCTGGTTTAGACTTGGTTTAGTCCTGGTTTTGTCCTTGTTTAGACCTGGTTTAGTCCTGGTTTAGACCTGGTTTAATCCTGGTTTAGTCCTGGTTTAGTCCTGGTTTAGACCTGGTTTTAGTCCAGGTTTAGACCTGGTTTAGACCTGGTTTAGTCCTGGTTTAGACCTGGTTTAGACCTGGTTTAGACCTGGTTTAGTCCTGGTTTAGACCTGTTTTAGTCCTGGTTTAGTCCTGGTTTAGACCTGGTTTAGTCCTGGTTTAGACCTGGTTTAGACCTGGTTTTAGACCTGGTTTAGTCCTGGTTTAGTCCTTGTTTAGACCTGGTTTAGTCCTGTTTTAGTCCTGGTTTTAGACCTGGTTTAGTCCAGGTTTAGACCTGGTTTAGACCTGGTTTAGTCCTGGTTTAGTCCTGGTTTAGACCTGTTTTAGTCCTGGTTTAGACCTGGTTTAGACCTGGTTTAGACCTGTTTTAGTCCTGGTTTAGACCTGGTTTAGTCCTGGTTTATCTGTTTATCCATTTAAACACAAAATCGAAAACTGAAAAAACGAATCATTATCTGTTTTTTCATTTTAGTTTTGGAGACAAATAATGAAGAAACTGTTGTTTTTCTTCAGGTCAGTGTTTCTCCTCAGACACGTCGAACCGTTTGAGACAATATCACCACTGAGGTGTCGATGCTTCACGAGGCTCCGTTCGCCGTCACTAGTTTTATGAGTTCATGATGATAAGTTAACGGGGGAAACTCCGTACCTTTCGCATTTACATCTGTACCGGGCAACAGAGGGACCGACCCCGACGCACACACGATCCAAACTTTTTTCACCGTCCTGTGCGTCATTGCGTCAAAAGGCCGACCCAACAAGCACGAGCTGAACGACCGGAATCATTTTTTAAGAGGAATAAACATTTATATGATCGCGGAGTAAATTAATTTGGCTTTAAAATCGGAATGAGCCACCCACTTCATTTGGATTTAAGTTTAATTCCGAGTAATCATTGGGAATTAAGTGTTTTTAAAGTGGAATTATTTTTCATTTCGAATTAAATTATTTTTGATCTGAATTGAAGCTCTGATGAGGAGGGACAGAGAAAGGGCAGGAGAGAAAGAAAAAGAGCGAGAAGAGCAGAGAGATAAACTAAACTCGTCAATAAAACAGTGAAGACAAACGTCCTGAACTCAAGTCTCTAAACGTCGTGTAGATGTTCAGGAGTTTTTGCGGCGACTGAACCTCTTCTTCAGGTACCTGTCCGTTCAGCAGAGTCATGGGGATGTTGCAGTACACGTGGCGCCCCCCGGGGCCCAGCGTGGAGAACTGCACGGTGGTGGGCGGGGCGAGGGGCGGGGTCAGGGGCGGGGCCTGCGGGGGCAGCTGGAACTCGTAGCTGCGACAGAAATGCCTCATCTGCGCCGCCGTGGCGTGACCGCCCCCCAGAGGTAAAGTCATCTGGTTATAGTCCGGGATCTCTGTCGCCAAGGCAACCTGAGGAAAGAGAGAGAACAACAAGAAACACTTAAAGGCCTACTGTGGAACATTTCACAGGACTGGGACATAAAACAATGGCCACGTTTACATGATGTTTTGTAATTCCGAATTAATTGTTCAGAATTAAAATATTCTCCTTGGAGTTTACATGGAAATAATCATTCTGAATTGAAGTTTACATGGAAAACTCGTTAAATCGTCTTTATTTAACGTGTCTGAGCGTCTGGAGGAAGGTTCTGATTGGACAGAGACGCCGACGGATTTACGTCGATCAGAAGAAAACCACACTTCAGATGATAAAGGCTTTTCTGTCGTCTCAGTTTATCGTTAATCCACAGCAGTGTTGGGAGTGTTACTTTTAAAATGTAATCCCCTACAGATTACAGATTACACACACCAAAATGTAGTTTGTAATGTAATCCATTAAATTACTTAAAGTGAGTAATGTAATCTGATTACTTTGGATTACTTGATTTGCTGTAGAGAAACAAAGACGAGGAAATCTTCACATAAGAAGTTTTGTCTGATAAAAGAAAATAAAAAGTCCAGACTTTATTGAACCAAATTA
The DNA here is from genome assembly GCF_026225935.1 of Boleophthalmus pectinirostris. NCBI lineage: Eukaryota > Metazoa > Chordata > Actinopteri > Gobiiformes > Gobiidae > Boleophthalmus > Boleophthalmus pectinirostris. The sequence continues at coordinate 2,176,147 of NW_026571207.1, read as the reverse complement.
AAAATATTATTGATAGAAGAAGAAGAAACACGTCCACACAGCAGGATTTAGTCCTGTTAAATCCTGTTTGAGACATGATTTAGACCTGGTCTAGACCTGGTTTTAGACCTGGTTTTAGACCTGGTTTAGACCTGGTTTCGATCTGGTTTAGACCTAGTTTGGACCTAGGTTTAGACCTGGTTTTAGACCTGGTTTAGTCCTGGTTTAGACCTGGTTTTAGACCTGGTTTTAAACCTGGTTTAGTCCTGGTTTAGACCTGGTTTTAGACCTGGTTTTAAACCTGGTTTAGACCTGGTTTAGACCTGGTATAGATCTAGTTTAGACCTGGTTTAGTCCTGGTTTAGACCTGGTTTTAGACCTGGTTTAGTTCTGGTTTAGTTCTGGTAATGAGTGGAATTACCAAAAAAAAAAAAAAAGAAAAAAAAGGGGTTTTAGCCCAAAATGTGAAAACAGTAAAATCCCTCTGTGTAATCCATTTACTTCAACAAAGTAACTGTAATCCAATTCCCACTCACTGAAACAGTAACTGTAACTGAATACAGTTACTCATCATTTGTACTCTGATTACTCTGGTACATGTAATCTGTTACAAATGCCAAATGAATTTATTCCTTTTTATTTATTCTTGTTAAAAATAATGTCGGTCGTTCAGTTCGTGTTCGTTGTGTCGTCCTTCGATCCGGCTCCACCAGTCGTGTCTTGGGACTTTCCTCCACGTCTCTTTGGATTTGTGAGCAGATGTGGGGCTGAGGTGGAACAGCTTCACACTCACTTTGTCGTCTTCTTCTCTTCTCCTCCTCAGACGACGGACGTAAAGTGTGAGGAGACAATTCTCCAACTGCTGCACAATTATCATCAGAACCACTGCGGGAAAAGTTTGGATCGTGTTTGTGTCCGTGGAGCAGTGTTGGGGAGTAACAGATTACATGTACCAGAGTAATCAGAGTACAAATGATGAGTAACTGTATTCAGTTACAGTTACTGTTTCAGTGAGTGGGAATTGGATTACAGTTACTTTGTTGAAATAAATGGATTACACAGAGGGATTTTCCTGTTTTCACATTTTGGGCTAAACCAGGACTAAAACCAGGTCTAAACCAGGACTAAACCAGGACTAAAACCAGGTCCAATACCAGGTCTAAACCAAGTCTAATCCAAGTCTAAACCAGAACTAAAACCAGGTCTAAACCAGGTCTAAACCAGGTCTAAACCAGGTCTAAAACCAGGTCTAAACCAAGTCTAATCCAAGTCTAAACCAGGTCTAAAACCAGGTCTAAACCAGGTCTAAAACCAGGTCTAAAACCAGGTCTAAACCAAGTCTAAACTAGGTCTAAACCAGATCTAAAACCAAGTCTAAACCAAGTCTAATCCAAGTCTAAACCAGGACTAAAACCAGGTCTAAACCAAGTCTAAACTAGGTCTAAAACCAGATCTAAAACCAGGTCCAAGTCTAAACCAGGTCTAAACCAGGTCTAAACCAGGTCTAAACCAAGTCTAAACCAAGTCTAATCCAAGTCTAAACCAGGTCTAAACCAGGTCTAAAACCAGGACTAAACCAGGTCTAAACCAGGACTAAACCAGGTCTAAATCCTGCTGTGTGGACGTGTTTCTTCTTCTTCTATCAATAATATTTTTAATTTGGTTCAGTAAAGTCTGGACTTTTTATTTTCTTTTATCAGACAAAACATTTTATGTTTCGATTTCCTCGTCTTTGTTTCTCTACAGCAAATCAAGTAATCCAAAGTAATCAGATTACATTACTCACTTTTAAGTAATTTAATAGATTAAACTACATTTTGGTGTGTGTAATCTGTAATCTGTAGGGGATTACATTTTAAAAGTAACACTCCCAACACTGCTGTGGATTAACGACAAACCGAGACGACAGAAAAGCCTTTATCAGCTGAAGTGTGCGTTTTCTTCCCAAATACGTAAATCCGTCGGCGTCTCTGTCCAATCAGAACCTTCCCCGCCCCCAGACGCTGAGACACGTTAAATAAAGACGATTTAACGAGTTTTCCCACGTAAACTTCATGGGAGAACATTTTAATTCAGAGCTATTCATTCTTGGACTTGGAGTAATCTCATTTGCTCCGTTACCTGGTGGTGGGCGTGCCGAGTGTCGTTGGGCGGGGCCAGAGAGGCGGAGGTCGTCGTCATGGCGATGGTGGACACCGTGGTCTGAAGGTCCCCGAACAGACCCTGCTCCCCCGAGTCCATCACCTGCAAACACAGTGCAGAAAATACTGTGCTTACTAATACTTGCAGAGTACGGCGTTTATTTTCTCTTTATTTCCTCTCTGTGAAGTCAGTGTCAATCGTCTGTGCTGCTTTAGTTTTCGAGACATCGGCTGTTGTGTTTCTCAGGTTTGATTCGCTATTTTTGGACGCCGACGTCGTTTTTGTGTGGGTTTGCGTTTGATAGTTTGACAGTCAACTTCACGATTCGGATTTTCTTCAGATTTTTCTCTGTTTCTTTCGCCTGTAAATGTGTTTTGTGTGTGTGTACGTGTGGATTTAAAGAGTCAGAATGTCCCTGTTTGTACCTGTGTGTGTTTAAAGTGTTTGTACCTCTGTATGTTTAAAATGTGTTTTTAAAGTGTCCCTATTTGTACCTTTGTGTGTTTAAAGTGTTTGTACCTCTGTGTGTTTAAAGTGTTCGTACCTCTGTGTGTGTGTTTAAAGTGTCCCTGTTTGTACCTCTGTGTGTTTAAAGTGTTTGTACCTCTGTGTGTTTAAAGTGTTTGTACCTCTGTGTGTTTAAAGTGTTTGTACCTCTGTGTGTTTAAAGTGTTTGTACCTGTGTGTGTTTAAAGTGTCCCTGTTTGTACCTCTGTGTGTTTAAAGTGTTTGTACCTCTGTGTGTTTAAAGTGTTTGTACCTGTGTGTGTTTAAAGTGTCCCTGTTTGTACCTCTGTGTGTTTAAAGTGTTTGTACCTCTGTGTGTTTAAAGTGTTTGTACCTCTGTGTGTTTAAAGTGTTTGTACCTCTGTGTGTTTAAAGTGTTTGTAGCTGTGTGTTTAAAGTGTTTGTACCTGTGTGTTTAAAGTGTTTGTACCTGTGTGTGTTTAAAGTGTCCCTGTTTGTACCTGTGTGTGTTTAAAGTGATCGTACCTCTGTGTGTTTTAAGTGTGTGTTTAAAGTGTTCGTAACTCTGTGTTTAAAGTGTTTGTACCTGTGTGTGTTTAAAGTGTGTGTTTAAAGTGTTTGTACCTCTGTGTCTTTAAAGTGTTTGTACCTCTGTGTGTTTAAAGTGTTCGTACCTGTGTGTTTTTAAAGTGTCCCAGTTTGTACCTGTGTGTGTTTTAAGTGTGTGTTTAAAGTGTTTGTAGCTGTGTGTGTTTAAAGTGTGTGTTTAAAGTGTTTGTAGCTGTGTGTGTTTAAAGTGTGTGTTTAAAGTGTTTGTTTAAAGTGTGTGTTTAAAGTGTTTGTACCTGTGTGTGTTTAAAGTGTGTGTTTAAAGTGTTCGTACCTGTGTGTGTTTAAAGTGTCCCAGTTCGTACCTGTGTGTGTTTAAAGTGTGTGTTTAAAGTGTCCCAGTTCGTACCTGTGTGTGTGTTTAAAGTGTTTGTAGCTGTGTGTGTTTAAAGTGTGTGTTTAAAGTGTTTGTACCTGTGTGTGTTTAAAGTGTTTGTACCTGTGTGTGTTTAAAGTGTGTGTTTAAAGTGTTCGTACCTGTGTGTGTTTAAAGTGTCCCAGTTTGTACCTGTGTGTGTTTAAAGTGTGTGTTTAAAGTGTCCCAGTTCGTACCTGTGTGTGTTTAAAGTGTGTGTTTAAAGTGTGTGTTTAAAGTGTTCGTACCTGTGTGTGTTTAAAGTGTGTGTTTAAAGTGTTTGTAGCTGTGTGTGTTTAAAGTGTGTGTTTAAAGTGTCCCAGTTCGTACCTGTGTGTGTTTAAAGTGTTTGTAGCTGTGTGTGTTTAAAGTGTGTGTTTAAAGTGTTTGTAGCTGTGTGTGTTTAAAGTGTGTGTTTAAAGTGTTCGTACCTGTGTGTGTTTAAAGTGTGTGTTTAAAGTGTGTGTTTAAAGTGTCCCAGTTTGTACCTGTGTGTGTTTGTGTGTGTTTAAAGTGTGTGTTAAAGTGTGTGTTTAAAGTGTCCCAGTTCGTACCTGTGTGTGTTTAAAGTGTCCCAGTTCGTACCTGTGTGTGTTTAAAGTGTGTGTTTGTAGCTGTGTGTGTTTAAAGTGTGTGTTTAAAGTGTTTGTACCTGTGTGTGTTTAAAGTGTGTGTTTAAAGTGTGTGTGTAAAGTGTGTGTTTAAAGTGTGTGTTTAAAGTGTGTGTTTAAAGTGTTTGTAGCTGTGTGTGTTTAAAGTGTGTGTTTAAAGTGTGTGTTTAAAGTGTGTGTTTAAACTGTGTGTGTTTAAAGTGTTCGTACCTGTGTGTGTTTAGTGTGTGTTTAAAGTGTGTGTTTAAAGTGTGTGTTTAAAGTGTTTGTAGCTGTGTGTGTTTAAAGTGTGTGTTTAAAGTGTGTGTTTAAAAGTGTGTGTTTAAAGTGTGTGTTTAAAGTGTGTGTTTAAAGTGTGTGTTTAAAGTGTCCCAGTTCGTACCTGTCGTCTGGACAGAGTCTCTCTGCGTTTGGACGGCATTTCATAAACCAGCTGCTTCCAGAACTTTGAGGACAGGTCGTTGCTTTTGGGACCTCTCCACTTGATGATGGTCAGGACCTGAGCGCACGAGACAAACACACAACAGTCAACATATTTACTACTTTTTTTTTCTTTTCCCTTATCTTCTACTTCTTTTAGTTCAGTTTAGTTTATATCTGAAGGCACATTAAGGTAATTGCAAACAAATGTTCCGCACCAGATTGTAGTTAGACAGGAGATAAACAGAAGCAGGCACATAACTCTCCTTTTTTAAACTTATCTTCTGCTTATAGTTGAGTTTATACTTTATTTGAAGAGACAATGTGCACAGACGTTAAAGTCATTAAAAACAGAGATGTTCTGCGCTGGATTAGAGCTAAACATCGAGTTTCCATCTGCAGTCCCTGAACCAGCACACTTTAAAACACTTGTATTGTTTGAACTTTCTGTTTAACTCAACCTTAATCAACATTTCACATATCGCCGTTTTAATGGTTGAATTTTTATTGTTAAATGTAATATATGTTTCTTTTTTTTTTGTTTGTCTGTTTGTTTTTTTTTGCATTTACGATTTCACTTACGACTCACTGTATAAATAAAGATTAAAACAAACAAAATTGCATAATTCATAAATTTAATTCCATAAAATAACCCGTTTACGTGACTTCTGTGACTGCGATGCCGGACTTTTGCTCCGCATACGGACTGAACCAGGACTGATCCAGGTCCGGGACCAGACCGGGACCAGACCGGGACCAGAGCGGGACCAGAGCGGACTCCGAGCCTCAGCTTCGAGCTCCAGCCCTGCTGTGGGCTCTGAGCCTCCGGTCTGGTCCCGGTCTGGTCCCGGCCTGGTCCTGGTCTGGCCTTGGTCTCAGTTCCGCTCTGGTGCCGGTCTGGTCCCAGTCTGGATCAGTCCTGGTTCAGTCCGTATGCAGAACAAAAGTCCGGCATCGCAGTCACTGAAGTCACGTAAACGGGAAACGGCCGTTATCCGTTTTTTTCCATTCTTCATTTAAAGGTTGTATGGAGGATTTTTTTTTTTTTTTTTCAAATTGTCAATGAAAGTTTAAAATACCATTACAGAGCTGCAGCAGCCTTGTAATTATGATGACCAAAAAAAAAAAAGAATGAAAATTTATCAACTGTGGACGTGTTGAGGCCAGATAAACATCAGCCAATAGAAAACGAGGCTGCCTCTTTATCTATTGGCTGTCAGGTTGTCAATCAAACTCCCTACGTTTCTAGTGTAACTGACTCGTCGGGGTGCGGGGATCACGTGGTTTATGCAGCGGTTCTTAGAGGCTTTTTCAAATTGTAGCTTCCTCACATTTCGCACAAAGTTTGTTGCGATGGCGGACGAGAATCCACGACAAGTTCGCCGCAAAAGAAAGTCGGTTTTTGAGGTCGCTGAAAGAAGAAGAGAAGGGGAAAAGAAGCGAAGACAAACCGAGGTGATTCTTGGAGATTCCTTCCAGTGATTGCGTGAATGAAGCGGACAAAGGGTCTAAAAACTGACGCGTCGGTTGCTAAATTATTTCTAGACAGGTCATTTCAACAGTAATTCTGAACGGGCACTGGCCGTTAAAAAGACATGTGATTTTTAGAGTAAAGAGGCGGGAGGAGTGTTTCTACAGAGGGAGCTGTGGAGGATGAAGGTGGTGTCACCCATGCACAATATTTGTAAAAGAACTGTCGCTGTATTTCTCTTCCCTTAAAAAAATCCTCTATACAACCTTTAAACACAAAATCGAAAACTGAAAAAAACGAATCATTATCCATTTTTTCATTTTGGTTTTAGAGACAAATAATGAAGAAATCTGTTGTTTTTTCGTTTTCTTATTTTTGGTTTTATATTGAAAAACAAATGAACGAATGACACATGGATTTACGCTGCATTTTTCTCTTTGTTTTGAGGCAATAACAATATTTGGAGTTTATTCACAGACTTGATATTTTACACTTTTGTAGCTAAGGCTCTAAATTAAACTTTTTTTTTTAATGTCTAAAAAGTTGTTTATACATGTTTGCTGTGTGTTTTGTATGAAGAAGTGTGAATTTTACATTATTATTATTAAATTTAATTTTTATTTATGTATTTATTTATTTCATGAGTATTTTTGGTCCTGTAGTTTTTATTTCAGTCATATGACACAACTACAGCAGCAGATTGTGAAATAACAGGTTTTAGTTTAAAAAAAAAAAAAAAAAAAAGCTGTGTAACTCTTCATTAGGGGTAAAAGAGGCAGTTTTAATGAAGCAAAATTAAGAAAAAAATCCAGGCGAGAACAAATGGGCCGATCAAGCAGAGGCCAAAACTTCAAGTGAATTCATCTGATATAAAATAGTATTGAACAGATACATATGTTCTCTAGTTTATCAAACTGTTCACCTTTTTTCTGTTCCATTTTTGGTTCTAAAGTTCCATCTGTTTTAAACAGACCATGTATGAAACATGGAACAAAAAATTATTTCTCAAATTTCAAAGACCTGAAAATCATGTAAATCAGGGGTGTCCAAAGTTTTTTCATCAAGGGCCACATCTTTAAACACAGATGAAGCACAGGGGCCGATCGAGGGCCACAGACTGGAGCTCAGTACAGGAAATAACTGAAACATGTTCATGTTTAACACGTTGGAATGAACCATCAGTCCTTTATTCACCCTAAGATCCTTAAAACCAAACCAATATGAGATTTATCAAGGTAGATTTTCAAAAAAACTTGCAGTAAAAAATGTTTTTTTAATTGATGTAAGGTCATTTGGGCCATTTCACCTGGAAGTCTGAGGGCCAAGAAAAATGTGTCTGAGGGGCCATAGTTTGGACATGTCTGATGTAAATAAATGGATGTATTTCATCATATCTTGTGTTATTCCATCTTTGAACTGTTGATGAAGGTACATGATTTTAAAAAAAAAAAAGTATTTAAAATGATAAAAATGTTGCTTGGAAGGACTGACATATTTTATAGAAATAGTTTCCTTTCATTTTGAAGTAATATTAAAGTATTCAGAAGAAAAAAGTGACAAATGATGTAAAATCCTGCACCTTCTACTTGTTTGTACAATTTTCCCTCCGTTACTTTTCCCTCCGTTACCATGAACTTTCTTAATAAAAAATCTCATGAGTCAAAAAGTCAGAGGTTTTTCAACCTAATCTTGTACCATATGGTAGAAAACTATATGAAGCAAATATTCAAACCAGTTTGTTAAGGATATGGAAGTGAGAACCAAGAGTTATCACTGTTTTGGATTTATTGACCAAAAAGTGCTGCATATTTCATTCCCTCCGTTACCGACATGAGTTTTTAAATTTTTTGTCAACAACTTGAAAGAAATGACAGGTTTAACTTGACCCTGTTGGAGTGTAACTCTTTCCTACATTCTGATACTTTACTTATTTCAATAGTTCCTCTAGTTTCTGAATAAGAGACATTTGAATGTCAAAAATCCGTTAACACTTGACCGAACACATCTACACGTTCGCTGTGTGTTTGTTTGAAAAAGTGTGAATTTTATTTTCAGTTTTTCATGTGTATTTCTGGTTTTGTAGTTTTTATTCCAGTCATGTGACCAAACTCCAGCAGCAGATTGTGAAACAACAGGTTGTCGTGAAAATAAAAAAGGATGGATAACACTTCATTAGGGGAAAAAGGAGGAGTTTTAATGAAGCAAAATTAAGAAAAAAACAAAAAAAACAAAAAAAGAGTAAAAAAGTGCAGCGTGTGGAGAGAAACGTTTCACCTTGATGGTGTGTTTGAGCGCCTCCACCTCCTGATAGTTCATCACGTTCTTCAAGTCCGGACACTCGATCATGACGACCTGAAACACGAAGAGAGAAAGAAGAGAAAGAAGAGAGGGATGATGAGAGGAGGAGGAGAGAGAGAGAGAGAGAGGTGAGAGCGTAAAATATCGGGGTGAGAGGAGGAGAAAGAAAAGGGGAGAGAAAAGGAGGGAGGAGGGATGGAGGAAGAGAGAATGGAGAAGAGAACGAGAGAGAGAGAAGAGAAGAGAAAGAAGAGAGGGATGGTGAGAGGAGGAGGAGGAGAGAGAGAGAGAGAGAGAGGTGAGAGCGTAAAATATCGGGGTGAGAGGAGGAGAAAGAAAAGGGGAGAAAAGAGAGAGGGAGGAAGAGATGGAGGAAGAGAGAATGGAGAAGAGAACGAGAGAGAGAAGAGAAGAGAAAGAAGAGGGGATGATGAGAGGAGGAGGAGGAGAGAGAGAGAGAGAGAGAGAGAGAGAGAGAGAGAGGTGAGAGCGTAAAATATCGGGGTGAGAGGAGGAGAAAGAAAAGGGGAGAGAAAAGGAGGGAGGGAGGGATGGAGGAAGAGAGAATGGAGAAGAGAACGAGAGAGAGAAGAGAAGAGAAAGGAAGAGAGGGATGATGAGAGGAGGAGGAGAGAGAGAGAGAGAGAGAGAGAGAGAGAGAGAGGTGAGAGCGTAAAATATCGGGGTGAGAGGAGGAGAAAGAAAAGGGGAGAAAAGAGAGAGGAGGAAGAGAAGAGAATGGAGAAGAGAAGAGAGAGAGAGAGGGGAAGAGAAAGGAGAGAGGGGGAGAAGAGCAAAAGAGGAAAGAAAGGAAAAGGAAGAGAGAGAGGAAAGAAAGAGGAGAGAGAGGGAGATAGAGAGAGAAGACAAAAAAGAAAAGGATGCAGAAGAAAAGGGAGGGAAGGGAGGGAGAGCAGGAAAGAGCGAAAAGAGGAGAGAGAACGAGAAGAGAAAAAGAGGGAATGGGAAAGAGAGAGAGAGAGCAAAATACGAGGGTGAGAAGAGGAGAAGAAAGAGAGAAGAGAAAGAGAGAAAGTGAAAAGAGAAAAAGTCAGTGAGAAGAGAAAGAGAGAGAGAGAGCAAAAGAGGAAAGAGAAAGAAAAGGAAGAGAGCGAGGAAAGAAAGAGGAGAGAGATGAAGGCAGAGAGAACAGAGAAGAGAGAGAGAAGAGGGGAAGAGCAAAGGAGGAAGAGAGGGAAAGGGAGGGAGAACAGAGAAGAGAAAAGAGGGAATGGGGAGAGAGAGAGAGAGAGAGCAAAATACGAGGGTGAGAAGAGAAGAGAAAATGGGGGAAAGAAAGGAGAAGAGAAGAAGAAAGAGAGAGAGAGAGAGAGAAAAGAAAGAGAGAGGGGAGGATACAGAAAAGAGAGAAAGAGGGAAAGGGAGAGAGCAAAATACGGGGGTGAGAGGTGGAGAGAGAGAGGGAGGAAGAGATGGAGGGAGAGAGAACAGAGAAGAGAACGAAGAGAGAGAGAAGAGAGAGTGAAAAGAGAAAGAGAGAGTGAAAAGAGAAAAGAGAGAAAGTGAGAAGAGAACAAGAGAGAGAGAAGAACAAAAGAAAGAAGGGGGGAAGAGCAAAAGAGGAGAGAGAACAGAGAAGAGAAAAAGAGGGAATGGGGAGAGAGAGAGAGAGAGAGAGAGAGTGAGCAAAATAAGAGGGTGAGAAGAGAAGAGAAAGTGGGGGAGAGAAAGGAGAAGAGAAGAAGAAAGAGAGAGAGAGAGAGAGAGAAAAGAAAGAGAGAGGGGAGGATACAGAAAAGAGAGGGAAAGGGAGAGAGCAAAATACGGGGGTGAGAGGTGGAGAGAGAGAGGGAGGAAGAGATGGAGGGAGAGAGAACAGAGAAGAGAACAAGAGAGAGAGAAGAGAGAGTGAAAAGAGAAAGAGAGAGAAAGTGAGAAGAGAAAAGGTCAGTGAGAAGAGAAAGAGAGAGAGAAGGAGGGAGGGAATGAGTGGAGAAAGAGAGAAAAGGTAAGAGGTGGAGAGAGACAGAAAAAAGAGAAAAGAGAGAGGGAAGGAAAACGTAAACAGCGAGAAAGAGAGAGAGAAATCGATGGAAAAAGGGAAGAATAAAAAAGGGGGAGAGAAAGGAGGGAGGAAGGGATTGAGGGAGAGAGAACAGAGAAGAGAAAGAGAGAGAGAGAGGGGAAGAGAAAAACAAAGAAAGGGGAAGAGCAAAAGAGGAAAGACAGGGAAAGGGAGAGAGAGGGGGAAAAAAGAGAGCGAAAGAGGAGAGAAAACGGAGAGAGAAAAAGAGGGAATGGGGAGAGAGAGAGCAAAATATGAGGGTGAGAGGAGAAGAGAAAGTGAGGGAGAGAAAGGAGACAAGGGAGAGGGAGGAAGAGATGGAGGGAGAGAGAAAATGAGAAGAAGAAGAAAGAGAGTGAGAAGAGAAAGAGAGAGAAAGAAAAGGTTGGAGAGCAAAAGAGGAAAGAGAAGGAAAAGAAAAGAGAGAGGAAAGAAAGAGGAGAGAGGGAGATAAAAAGAAGAGAAGAAAGAGAAGGATGCAGAGAGGAAGAGCAGAGAAAAAGGGAGGAAGGGAGGGAGAGAGAGGGGGAAAGAGTAGAGAGAATGGAGAAGAGAAAAAAGAGGGAATGGGAGAGAGAGAGAGCAAAATATGAGGGTGAGAGGAGGAGAGAAGAGTGAGGGAGAGAAAGGAGAAAAGAGAGAGGGAGGGAGAGATGGAGGGAGAGAGAACAGAGAAGAGAAGAAGAAGAGAGAAAAGAAAGAGAAAGAGAGAGTGAAAAGAGATAAAGGGAGCGAGTGAGAAAGAGAAAGAAAGAAAGAAAGAGGGGGTGAGAGGAGGAGAGAGAGAGTGGGGGGGGGGAAGGAGAAGAGAGAGAGGGAGGAAGAGATGGAGGGAGAGAGAACAGAGAAGAAGAGAGAGAGAAGAGAGAGTGAAAAGAGAAAAAGAGAGAAAGTGAGAAGAGAAGAGAGAGAGAAGAGAAAGAAAGAGAGAGGTTGGAGAGCAAAAGAGGAAAGAGAAAGAAAAGGAAGAGAGAGAGAAGGAGGGAGGGAATGAGTGGAGAAAGAGAGAAAAGGTAAGAGGTGGAGAGAGACAGAAAAAAAGAGAAAAGAGAGAGAGAAGGAAAACGTAAAACAGCGAGAAAGAGAGAGAGAAATCCAGGGAGAATAAAAAGCGACGGAGAGCGTGGGTAAAGTTTGGGCGGAGACGGTTGTAAAAGAGTGGGTCCGTTCCGTTCCCGGTGGCGGCGGCGGCGGCGGGGGCGGAGGCGTGTGCGTCACCTTGATCTCCCGGTGACGAGCATCGCGTGGAGTCGAGTCTCGATCTGGAAAATGCTCCAGCCGCGTTTGGCCACGAACTCCGGCGTCAGGACGAAGAGGAGACGACGAGACTGTTCCACGCTCCGGGCCAGGTCCTCGATGTACGCTACAAAAAAAACACACAAAAAACAAAGATAATACAAAGATCTACTGAAATAAACTAGGGCTGAACCAGGACTGAACCAGGACTGAACCAGGACCGAATCAGGACTAAACCAGGACTGAACCAGGACCGAACCAGGACCGAACCAGGAACTGAACCAGGACTAAACCAGGACTGAACCAGGACTGAACCAGGACTAAACCAGGACTAAACCAGGACTGAACCAGGACTAAACCAGGACTAAACCAGAACTAAACTGGGGCTAGACCAGGATTAAATCAGGACTAAATCAGAACTAAACAAAGGCTACACCAGAACTAAACTGGGACTAAAAAAAAAAAAAAAAAAAAGTCTAAACCAGGTCTAAATCAAACCAGGACTAAACCACAAGTAATCCAGAACTAAACCAGAACTAATCCAGGACTAAATCAGGATTAAATCAGGACTAAACCAGGACAAAAGGAAGACTAAAAGCAGGACTAAACCAGAACTAAACTGGGACTAAACCAGGATTAAACTAGAACTAAAATAAGCCTAAACCAGGACTAAACCGGAACAAAACCGGGACTAAACCAGAACTAAACTGGAACTAAACCAGGTCTAAACCAAACCAGACCCAGAACAGTACTGATCCAGTCCAGTAGTTGAACAAAAACCAAACAAACTGATGAAGTGGACCACATTTCCCACGATGCCTCGGGACATTCATCTTCGCGCTCATCTTTTTTTTTTTGTTTAATTTCTCTCATATTTATACTTCACCTTTTCTAATTTCTCATCATTTCCGACTCGGCCTCCCCCTCGTTTCTTTATAAACAAATTAATGACCTGACTCTCCCACAATGCACTGCAATTTCACGCTCAATTTGACGAGCACAAACAAAATGGAGGCTCCACATATTCTCACTTTTTATGTTTGAGCTGAGCCTTCAGTCAGACGCTCCAGACCGCGACCAGTTCAATGCACTTTTAGGAGATTTAACCATGTTCGAGTCGTTTCTTTTCATTGGTCACGTTGTTTTTTTTTTAAATTCCGAATTAACTGTTCTGAATTAAACTGTTTGGAGTTTCTTTGGGGTCTCCATCCCGCTCCCGCACGCGAGTCCCGCAGGATGGGAACCTTTCTTAAACTCTATCAAACACGGAGAAGCGAAAGAAACCGGGCTGCGTACGGGGGGAGGCGCGGCGCGTGGTCCGGCGGCATGTTTAAGTCCTGGCTAAATCCTGTTCTAGTCCTTGTTTTAGACCTGTTTTTAGACCTGGTTTAGTCCTTGGGGAGGGACTGTCCGCGCGGAGTACGGGACGGGTGGAACGGTCCGTGTGGTGCACGGGATGGAAGGAATGGTCCATGCGGCGTACGGGACAGGAGAGGACTATCCGCGTGGCGTACGGGATGTGGGGAACGGTCCATGTGGCGTACGGGACACGGGGAATGGTCCATGCGGCGTACGGGACACGGGGAATGGTCCATGCGGCGTAGGGGACGGGGGGAACGGTCCATGCGGCGTAGGGGACGGGGGGAACGGTCCATGTGGCGTAGGGGACGGGGGGAACGGTCCATGCGGCGTACGGGACACGGGGAACGGTCCATGTGGCGTACGGGACGTGGGGAACGGTCTATGTGGCGTAGGGGACGGGGGGAACGGTCCATGTGGCGTAGGGGACGGGGGGAACAGTCCATGTGGCGTAGGGGACGCGGCGAACGGTCCATGTGGCGTACGGGACGCGGCGAACGGTCCATGTGGCGTACGGGATGCGGCGAATGGTCCATGTGGCGTACGGGACGCGGGGAATGGTCCATGTGGCGTACGGAACAGGAGAGGACTATCCACGTGGCGTACGGGATGCGAGGAACGGTCCAAGTGGCGTACGGGACGGGGGGAACGGTCCATGTGGCGTACGGGACGGGGGAACGGTCCATGTGGCGTACGGGACGCGGGGAACGGTCCAGTGTGGCGTACGGGACGGGGGAACGGTCCGTGGCGTACGGGACGCGGGAACGGTCCATGTGGCGTACGGGACGGGGGGAACGGTCCATGTGGCGTACGGGACGGGGGGGAACGGTCCATGTGGCGTACGGGAACGGGGGAACGGTCCATGTGGCGTACGGGGACGGGAGGAACGGTCCATGTGGCGTACGGGACGCGGGGAACGGTCCATGTGGCGTACGGGACGGGGGGAACGGTCCATGTGGCGTACGGGACGGGGGGAACGGTCCATGTGGCGTACGGGACGCGGGGAACGGTCCATGTGGCGTACGGGACGCGGGGAATGGTCCAAGTGGCGTACGGGACAAGAGGAACGGTCCATGTGGCGTACGGGACGCAGGGAACGGTCCGTGCAGCGTACGGGATGCAGCGAATGGTCTGTGCGGCCTACGGGACACGGGGGAACGGTCCATGTGGCGTACGGGACGGGGGGAACGGTCCATGTGGTGTACGGGACGTGGGGAACGGTCCATGAGGCGTAAGGGACGGGGGAACGGTCCAAGTGGCGTACGGGACGCGAGGAACGGTCCGTGCGGCGTACGTAAGGGGGGGACTGTCAAGGGGGAAAGAGTTAAGCCACTTCTTTATTCAGTCTGTGGTGCAGTTTTTGTAAAGTTGTGCTAAATATTGCGTTACATTTATTTATGATTTCTCTTTTTTCCTGTTCATAATATCAAGATTCCGACCTGAAGTCTTAGTCCGGTTTAGTCTAGTCCGGTCCAGTCCCACGCAGAGTCCATTTATCGCTCTGAGGTTTTCAGGTCGTCTCTTTGCGTTGTTAAAAAGCAGAGTTCTCCCTCGGCGCCGTTTTAAAACACATATTTCCATCCTTTATCACACAAATAAATGGGTGGCCCGCGCTCGCCGCTCCCACGCCGCTGCCGCTGCCGCACCCCGAACACGCCGCGCCGCCGTCTCCGCCGCCCATAATCCTGCCATTTATTTCTCTAAAAAACGAGTCGGGAAACGCGTCGTGATTATGCACACAATAATGAGGTGATCTTTCAGTCTGCGGTCGCCGTTCACTTAAATTAACGCCACGAATAAAAGATGAGACCAAAATAAAGGCGCGTTTGGGGCTTTTTTTAAAACACTCGGAACTCGGAGGAAGTGCATAAAAACTGTGTCTTTGTCTCGCTTAATTTAATTAGAGTTTATGTGAAACCTTAAGGAGATTTTAATGTCCTCGTGGGGAAATTTGTCCTCCATATTAAACCTGTTCTTCAATAAAACTCTTCTTCAGTGTTACGGAGTCTAAACCGGGACTAAACCGAGTCTAAACCAGGACTAAACCGAGTCTAAACCGGGACTAAACTGAGTCTAAACCGGGACTAAACCGAGTCTAAACCGGGACTAAACCGAGTCTAAACCGGGATTGAACCGGGACTAAACCGGGACTTAAAGGGACCATATTACGCCGGGGTCTGATTTCGGTACAAACTTGACTAAACCGGGACTACAAGAGGACTAAACCGGGTTCCAGGGTTGATCCAGGTAGGTCCAGGACTAAACTGGAACTAAATAGATCTAAACCAGGACTAAGACTAAACCAGAACTAAACCAGGACTAAATAAGGTCTAAACCAGGACTAAACTAGGTCTAAAACAGGACTAAACCAAGACTAAATCAGGACTAAACAAGGCCTAAACCAGGTCTAAACCAGAACTAAACCAGGACTAAGACTAACCCAGAACTAAACCAGGACTAAGACTAAACCAGGTTTAAACCAGGATTAAACCAGGACGAAACCAGGTTTAAACCAGGACTAAACCAGGACTAAACCAGGTCTAAACCAGGACAAAACCAGAACTAAACCAGGTCTAAGACTAAATCAGGTTTAAACCAGGATTAAACCAGGACTAAACCAGGACAAAACCAGAACTAAACTAGGTCTAAACCAGGACTAAACCAGAACCAAACCAGGTTTAAACCAACACTAAACCAGGCTTAAAACAGGACTAAACCAGGACAAAACTAAGACTAAAACGGGACTAAATCAGGACTAAACCAGGACTAAACCAGGACTAAGACTAACCCAGAACTAAACCAGGGCTAAACCAGGACTAAACCAGGACTAAGACTAAACCAGGTTTAAACTAGGTCTAAACCAGGTCTAAACCAGAACTAAACCAGAACTCAACCAGGACTAAACAAGGTCTAAACCAGGACTAAACAAGGTCTAAAACAGAACTCAACCAGGACTAAACAAGGTATAAAACAGGACTAAACCAGGGCTAAACCAGGACTAAAGCAGAACTAAGACTAAACCAGGTTTAAACCGGGACTAAACAAGGACTACACCAGGACTAAACCAGGACTAAACAAGGTCTAAACCAGGACTAAACTAGAATTAAACCAGGTCTCAACCAGGACTAAACAAGGTCTAAACCAGGACTAGATCAGGACTAAAGTGGGACTAAACCAGGACTAAACCATTACTCGAATCGGACGAGAACAGGACTAGAGCAGGACTAAACCAGGTTTAAACCAAGACTAAACCAGGCTTAAAACAGGACTAAACCAGGACAAAACTAGGACTAAAACAGGACTAAATCAGGGCAAAACCAGGACTAGATCAGGACTAATGTCAGACTAAACCAGGACTAAAGCAGTACTCGAACCGGACAAGAACAGGACTAGCTCAGACTAGATCAGGACTAAACCAGGACTAGACCAGGACCAGAAGAGGACTCACTGGAGCTGGGGATGAGGTCTCTGTCGGGGATGAACAGTTTGTATCCGTAGTGTTTTTCCAGAACATCGGGGAGGATTTCCAGAGCGAAAGTTTCCTCGTCGCTGCTCGGACTGAAACACAACGACACACGAGAGAAAGTTTACATTTATATTTCTTTTACAATGACAAAACCTCACGAGATTGTTTCATTTATAACAAAAAAACATAAAATAAAGTCGATAAAAAGTGATAAACGGAACCTCACACTCTGTACAGGTCAACAGGCTGAACTAACAAACCGAAACTGTAAACAAGTGTGTGTGTTAGTTTCAGTGTAGTTTCAGTGTAGTTAGCTCCTCCCTGCAGACAGATACAAGGAAGCGTCCACCAGCGTCTGAACAGAACTGAAGAAGCAGCTTGGATGAGCTGAGAAACGTCTTCAAACTAACTTTTTTTTTCAGTCGACAAACTGAATTTTCTCCTCATGGATTCTACCTGGACGACTGAGGGATTCTTCACACGTGTCTGGGGTGAAGGAAGTCTGGGTGCCCCTACTTAGGCGACGTTCAGACTGCAGGGTTTAACGCTCAATTCTGATTTTTTTTGTGAAATCCGATGTTTTTTCGAGGTCGTTCACATTTCCAGTTAAATGTGACTTGTATGTGACTCCAGTGTGAACATTAAGTGTCCCACATGTGACACTGGAGACACGACGACGTCAACCGCAGCGAGCGTCTCTGTGTTTACAGAAGTTGTCCAAACATGGACGCAGCATCGAGCACCTGGAGATTTTAAAGTTCCTCTCGTACCGGAGCCAGAACATGAACAACTTACTTGTTTTAAGGAGGAGATTGAGAAGGAGAAGGACGAGGTTTTTGGTCGTGGTGTTTTGTGGTGAGTGGAGATGTGCTTCACTTCAGTCACACTCAGTTCATTAACAATTTTCACCTACTTCAGTGCAGAATAGTGACGTTTGTGTCTTGTTGATAACGTGTAGGTGGATGAATGCACTTTGACCGTTCAGACTGAAGTCACATGTCAAAAGATCAGATATGTATCAGTTTCAGGAGCACAGATCCAAGTGTCCTGGGTCACATTTGAAAAAATCGGATCTGTGTCGTTCAGACTGACATTAAAAGATCAGATACAGGAACATAGGAAGCCAAAAAATCGGATTTGGGTCACTTCAGGCTGCAGTCTGAACGCAGCCTAAAGCGCCGTTCACACCAAAGCGTCAAAGTGTCCAGTTTCTATGTAAAGTCGATGTGGACGCGCGACTAGAGCGTCCTGCGTTTTTGCGGCGCAGATCTGGCATCAGATCCAAGGCGTCAGCGTCAAGAAGTTGAAAATGTTGAACTTTTCGCGTCAGAAGCGCCGCGTCGACCAATCAGGGACGAGTATCCAGAGACGCAGCGACGTTTTTATCAGGAAGAAAAACCCCAGAACCAGAACGAGAACCACAAACATGAAGCGGAGAATAAATATATACACCACAATCACCGAGACGATCACCAGGACTAAACCAGGACTAAACCAGGATCAGACCAGGACTAAACAAGGACTAGACCCTGAATAGACCGAGACTAAACCACGACTAGACTGGGACCAGACCGGGACTAGACCAGGACTGATCCAGTGTCATTAGTGGAGTATAAATATAAACTCGCTCCAGTCGTCGAGTCGATTTCCTCCGCTGATGTTTTATGTCATAAAAACACTAAAGTCTCTCAGTCTGGTCTGACATTGTTTCGGGAAAAGTCCAGGACCGGGCTCTTGTTTCCAGGGCAACGGACGCGCGTCAAGTATTTTTCTCCCGTTCGTCCACGGCGTCAAAGACACGAGCGTCGGGGGCGTCTAAACTCAAATGCAAAGGCTCCAAAGGCGTTTTTTGACGCTTTGGTGTGAACGGCCCTTTAGACCACTGCCCCTGCGACCCGACCCCGGACAAGAAGAATAAACTGGATGTATGGATGGATGGTATAACAAAGCAGCACTTTGCATTTATTTTATTTTCCTGTTTGTATCATGGTAAAACAAACTGTTGGTTTAAAGGTTGTATGGAGGATTTTTTTTGTTTCAAATTGTCAGTGATAGATTATAGATGCAGTCGCCTTGTAATTATGATGACCAAAAAAAAGAGAATAAAAATTCATCAACTCTGGACGTGGTGGGGCTAAACATTTGCCAATAGATAACGACACTGCCTCGTTATCTGTGAGCTGACAGGCTGTCAATCAAACTCCCTACGTTTCTAGTGTAACTGACTTGCCTGCGCCGCCGGTACGTGGTTTACGTACGACTGTCACACAGTCCACAGACGCAAGACGCACAGACGCTGTTTACTCCACCAACACAACAGTTCTTAGCGGCTTTTTTTTTACCTATATCTTCCTCGCAGTTCGCACAAAGTTTGTTGCAATGACAGACAAGAATCCAGGAGCAGTTCGCCGCAAAAGAAAGTCCGTTTTTGAGGTCGCTGAAAGAAGAAGACAAGGGGAAAAGCAGCGAAGCCAAACTAAGGTGATTCTTGGAGATTCATTCCAGCGATGGCGCGACTGAAGCAGACGAAGGGTCTAAAGACTGAACCACTGGTCCACAAATTACTCCTGGACAGGAAACTTCTGCTTATTATGAAAACGTACTTTATTTCCAAGAGCTACACAAACGTTTTTCAGGACACGAAAGCGATATCCTATGTCTGAAAACGTAATTTTCAAGGCAAAGAAAGAGTCCACTTGCTGCTGCGTGTTGTAGCTAGTTCATTCGCACTGAATCTCCATGCAACCTTCTCTGCTCCTCTCCTCGCTGCCCGATCCTCTCTTCTCCATCTTGCCTAACCAACACTGTAGTTAGTTGTTTACAAGTCACCGACTGTAAACAAACCTGTTTCTGGCGTAAGGAGGAGGAGGGAGGAGGTGTTTCTACGTAGGAGCTGTAGGGGAGGGGGGGTGGTTTCACACATGCACAACATTTGAAAAAGGACAAACAGTCGCTGGATTCTCGTTCCTTGGAAAATCCTCTATACAACCTTTAATAAAAACACAAATAAACAACAAACAGATGATTTTGCATTTTGTTCCCAAACTGCACCAAAAATAAACCGAACTGTGAACTCAAACCCGAGGTCTGTGCCCAGCTGTGGTTTTTGTACCGTCACACTGTTACTTCTTGCAGTGCAGTTACTGAAAATAATTGAAGTGAAAATCTCTGCTCTCGTTCCCGTGGACTCAGTCTGTGTCTCCTCTCAGTTTGTGGAAATTTGTGGAAATTGCCTCTCGTTATTTTTCAAATTATTCTTTTTCTTTTCACAAAAACAAAATAAAAAGGGTTTTGCAGTAATGATTTCGTGAGCATAAACAAGACAGATTCTTATTATTATTTTTTGGTCCGTCTCCAGACCTCAGACTTTCACAAACGCACGATCGGCTCCGGACTCAAAACTTTAAAAACACCAGATCGGATCTCGGAACATTTTCACTTTCAGTTTGAGTCGGACTGGACGAATCTGAGACACTGACCGTCCGATGTTGTCCAGGTCGACTTTGGTGTAGGACAGATAAGCGTCGTACTCTTTATTGTCTGTGGACAGAAAACAATAAGTCACAGTTTAGTGATTTAAAAAAAAACTAAACAATAAAAAAACTAAAAACTGTATATTTAAATGTAAAGTTATATGTGACGTTGTTATTTCTTTTCATTTTTGACAATTTTTCTGAGAATAATTCAACATCCCAGCATCATTTAAAAGAGAGAGAACGGAGGAGAGAGAAGAGAAAGAGAGAGAAGGAGGAGAGAGGAAAGGCGAGAATGAGAGAAGAGGGAGAGGAAGGAGAGAGGAGAGAGGGGGAAGAGATAGATGAGAGAGAGAAGAGAGAAGAAAGGAGAGAGAGAAGAGAGAGAGAGAGAGAGAGAGAGAGAGAGAGAGAGAGAGAGAGAGAGAGAAGAGAGAGGAGAGAGAGAGAGGAGAAAGGAGAAGAGAGAGGAAGAGAAGACAGAGAGAGAAGAGAGAAAGAAGGAGAGAGAGAGAAGAGGAGAAAGAGAGAGAGAGAGAAGAGAGGAGAGAGAGAAGAGAAGAGAGAAAGAAGGGAGGAGAGAGAGGAGGGAGAGAGGAAAGGTGAGAATGAGAGAAAAGGGAGAGGAAGGAGAGAGGAGAAAGGGGGGAGAGATAGATGAGAGAGAAGAGAGAGAGAAGAAAGGAGAGAGAGAGAAGAGAGAGAGAGAGAGAGAGAAGAGAAGAGAGGAGGAAGAGAGAGAGAGACAGAGAGAGAGAGAGAGAGAAGAGAGAGAGAGAGGAGGAAGAGAGAGAGACAAGAGGAAGAGAGAGAGAGAGAAGAGAAGAGAGGAGGAAGAGAGAGAGACAAGAGAGCAGAGAGAGAGGAGGAGAGAGAGAGAAAGAGGAGAGAGAGAGAAGAGAGAGAGAGAGAGAAGAGAGAAGAAAGAAGAGAGGAGGAAGAGAGAGAGACAAGAGAGGAGAGAGAGAAGAGGGAGACAGAGAAGAGAGGAGAGAAAGAAGAGAGCAGAGAGAGAAGAGGGAGAGGAGGGAGAGAGAGAGAAAAGAGGAGAGAGAGAAGAGTATAGAGAGAAAGAGAGGAGAGAGAGAGAAGAAAGAAGAGAGGAGGAAGAGAGAGAGACAAGAGAGGAGAGAGAGAAGAGAGAAAAGAAGAGAGAGAAAGAAGAGAGCAGAGAGAGAGAAGAGAGGAGAGAGAGAAGAGAGAGAGGAGGGAGAGAGAAGAGAAGACAGAGCGAGGAAAGAGAGAAGAGAAGAGAGGAGAGAGAGAGAAAGAGAGAGAAGAGAGGAGAGAGAGAAGAGAAAGGAGAGAGAGAGAAGAGAGAGAAGAGAGAGAAGAGAGAAAGAAGGGAGGAGAGAGAGGAGGGAGAGAGAGAGACTAGAGAGAAGAGTGGACAGAGAAAGAAGAGAGGAGAGAGGAGAAAAAGAAGGGAGGAGAGAAGAGAGGAGAGGAGAGAGAGAAACAAGAGAGAAGAGAAGAGAGGAGAGGGAGGAGAGAGAGATGAAAGAAAGGAGAGAGAGAAGAGAGGGGAGAGAGCGAGCGGGAGCGATTTATTTACGAGCGGAAATTCATTTTTATTTTACTTTACTTTATTTTCAAACTCAAAATAAAAACAAAAATGAAATGATCAGACGAATATTTATTTCTTTCTTTATTTGTGGTAAATAAATCTCGTACCGTCTTCGGTCTCGTCGCTGCCGAAGTGTCTCCTGTAGCACAAGAGCAGCTCCAGGTTGTAGCACTTGTAGAGCGCCGTGAGTACCCCGAGAACCAACAGGATTACCCCGAGACCCCCGGCCAGCTCCAGTCTGTACATGTCTGAGAGAAAAGAGACGTGAGTACCCCAAAACCAACAGGATTACCCCGAGACCCCCGGCCAGCTCCAGTCTGTACATGTCTGAGAGAAAAGAGACGTGAGTACCCCGAAACCAACAGGATTACCCCGAGACCCCCGGCCAGCTCCAGTCTGTACATGTCTGCGAGAAAAGAGAGAAGAGAGAGACGTGAGTACCCCGAGAACCAACAGGATTACCCCCAAACCCCCGACTCCAGCTCCAGTCTGTACATGTCTGAGAGAAAAGAGAGAAGAGAGAGACGTGAGTACCCAAAACCAACAGGATTACCCCGAGACCCCCGGCCAGCTCCAGTCTGTACATGTCTGCGAGAAGAGAGAGAGAAAAGAGACGTGAGTAACCCAAAACCAACAGGATTACCCCGAGACCCCCGGCCAGCTCCAGTCTGTACATGTCTGTGAGAAAAGAGACGTGAGTACCCCAAAACCAACAGGATTACCCCCAAACCCCCGACTCCAGCTCCAGTCTGTACATGTCTGAGAGAAGAGAGAGACGTGAGTACCCCAAAACCAACAGGATTACCCCCAAACCCCCGACTCCAGCTCCAGTCTGTACATGTCTGCGAGAAAAGAGAGAGACGTGAGTACCCCAAAACCAACAGGATTACCCCTAAAACCACGAGGAGAGGAGAAAGAGAGAGAGAGAGAAGGAGAAGAGAGGGGGGCGGGACAAATATAGAAGACAGAGGGAGAAGAGAGAGAAGGAGAAGAGAAGAGAGAGAGGGATGAGACAGGGTGGAGAGAGAAAGGAGGAAGACAGTGAGAGAGAGAGAAGAAGAAAGAGAGGAGAGAGAGAGTGGAAGAGAGAGAAGGAGAAGAGAAGAGAGAGAATGATAAGAGAGGGTGGAGAGAGAGAGAAGAAAGGGGAGGGAGAGAGAGAGAAGAAGAGAGAGAGAGGGAGGAGGAGAGAGAGGAGAGAGAGAGAGGAAGAGAGAGAAGGAGAAGAGAAGAGAGAGAATGATAAGAGAGAGTGGAAGAGAGAGAGAAGAAAGGGAGGGAGAGAGAGAGAGGAGGGGAGAGAGAGGAGAGAGAGAGAAGGAGAAGAGAAGAGAGAGAGATAAGAGAGAGTGAGAAG
>NW_026571207.1:2130810-2150810 GCF_026225935.1 Boleophthalmus pectinirostris | reverse complement strand
GGTTTTAGTCCTGGTTTAGTCCTGTTTTAGTCCTGGTTTAATCCTGTTTTAGTCCTGTTTTAGTCCTGTTTTAGTCCTGTTTTAGTCCTTTAGTCCTTTTAGTCCTGGTTTAGTCCTGTTTTAGTACTGGTTTCAGTCTTGGTTTTAGTCCTGTTTTAGTCCTGGTTTAGTCCTGTTTTAATCCTGTTTTAGTCTGGTTTAATCCTGTTTTAGTCCTGGTTTAGTCCTGTTTTAGTCCTGTTTTAGTCTTGTTTAGTCCTGTTTTTAGTCCTGGTTTAGAGCTGGTTTAGTCCTGTTTTAGTCCTGGTTTAGTCCTGGTTTAGAGCTGGTTTAGTCCTGTTTTAGTCCTGGTTTAGTCCTGTTTTAGTCCAGGTTTAATCCTGTTTTAGTCCTGGTTTAGTCCTTGTTTAGTCCTGTTTTAGTCCTGGTTTAGTCCTGTTTTAGTTTTGTTTTAGTCCTGGTTTAGTCCTGTTTTAGTCCTGGTTTAATCCTGTTTTAGTCCTGGTTCATTCCTGGTTTAGTCCTGTTTTAGTCCTGTTTTAATCCTGGTTCAGTCTTGGTTTAGTCCTGGTTTAGTCCTGTTTTAGTCCTGTTTTAATCCTGGTTCAGTCTTGGTTTAGTCCTGTTTTTGTCCTGTTTTAGACCTGATTTAGACCTAGTTTAGTCCTGGTTTAGTCCTGGTTTTAGATCAGTTTAGTCCTGGTTCAGTCCTGTTTTAGTCTTGTTTTAGTCCTGTTTTAGTCCTACTTTTGTCCTGTTTTAGTCCTAGTTTAGTCCTGGTTTTAGATCAGTTCAGTCCTGGTTTAATCCTGTTTTAGTCCTGCTTTTAGTCCTGGTTTAATCCTGTTTTAGTCCTGTTTTAGTCCTTGGTTTAGTCCTGTTTTAGTTCTGTTTTAGTCCTGGTTTAGTCCTGTTTTAGTCCTGGTTTAGTCCTTGTTTAGTCCTGTTTTAGTCCTGTTTTAGTCCTGTTTTAGTTCTGTTTTAGTCCTGGTTTAGTCCTGGTTTAGTCCTGTTTTAGTCCTGTTTTAGTCCTGTTTTAGTCCTGGTTTTAGATCAGTTTAGTCCTGGTTTAATCCTGTTTTAGTCCTGGTTCAGTCTTGGTTTAATCTTTAATCTTTAATCTATCGTACCTCGTTTATATTTTTAAGTGACGCTCCCTTATACCCACAATATTTCCCTAAAATTAACTAAAATTATTAATTAAAAATACAAACGTGTTAAAGCGACTTGACATGATTAAGTTCGTCGGATTATTTAATTTAAACTTTGACATCTTAATCTACTGAATTATTTTTGAAGGTTTGTGTTTTTGTGCAGGTTTGCGTCAGTACCTTTCCCGTCCACCAGGCGTCGCTGCTGCCCCACGTTTGAGCGACGGTGCAGATGAGGGACGGAGAGACGCTCGCAACAAATGACAATAAATCTAATAAAAGTCTAATCTGGGACCGAACTCTGTGTATTGAAATCAAAGAAGAGCTTTTACACCGAGAAAACACTCAAAACTACTCAAACTAAATGCTGCCATCGTTTTTAATCGTTTGGATCTAAACCAGGTCTAAACCAGGTCTAAAACTGGTCTAAAAGCAGGTGTAAAACAGGACTAAAACAGGGTAAAAAACAGGACTAAATCAGGTCTAAACTAAATCTAAAACTGGACTAAAACAGGACCAAACCAGGACTAAACCAGATCTAAAACCAGGACTAAACCAGGTCTAAACCAGGACTAAAACAGGTCTAAAACCAGGACTAAACCAGGGTCTAAAACTGGTCTAAAAGCAGGTCTAAAACAGGACTAAAACAGATCTAAAACCAGGACTAAACCAGGTCTAAACCAGGACTAAAACAGATCTAAAACCAGGACTAAACCAGGGTCTAAAACTTGTCTAAAACCAGGTCTAAAACAGGACTAAAACAGGACTAAAGCCGATCTAAAACCAGGATTAAACTAGGTCTAAATCAGGTCTAAAACAGGACTAAAACAAGGTCAAAAAACTGATCTAAAACCAGGATCTAAACCAGGACTTAAAACAGATCTAAAACCAGGACTAAACCAGGTCTAAACCAGGACTAAAACAGATCTAAAACCAGGACTAAACAGGTCTAAACCAGGACTAAAACAATCTAAAACAGGACTAAACAGGACTAAACTATGTCTAAATCAGGTCTAAAACAGGACTAAAACAAGGTCAAAAACAGGACTAAACCAGGACTAAAACAGATCTAAAACCAGGACTAAACCAGGGTCTAAAACATGTCTAAAACCAGGTCTAAAACAGGACTAAAACTGGACTAAAACAGGACTAAAAGATCTAAAAACCAGG
The DNA here is from genome assembly GCF_026225935.1 of Boleophthalmus pectinirostris. Classification (NCBI taxonomy): domain Eukaryota; kingdom Metazoa; phylum Chordata; class Actinopteri; order Gobiiformes; family Gobiidae; genus Boleophthalmus; species Boleophthalmus pectinirostris. Next base: position 2,148,489 of record NW_026571207.1, on the reverse strand, counting down.
ACTAAACCAGGTCTAAACCAGGACTAAAACAGATCTAAAACAGGACTAAACCAGGTCTAAACAGGACTAAAACAGGTCTAAAACCAGGACTAAACCAGGACTAAACTATGTCTAAATCAGGTCTAAAACAGGACTAAAACAAGGTCAAAAAACAGATCTAAAACCAGGACTAAACCAGGTCTAAACCAGGACTAAAACAGATCTAAAACCAGGACTAACCAGGTCTAAAACTCACTAAAACAGGTCTAAAACCAGGGACTAAAACAGGACTAAACTAGGTCTAAATCAGGTCTAAAACCAGGTCAAAAACAGGACTAAAACAGGACTAAAAAGCAGATCTAAAACCAGGACTAAAGGTCAAGCGGTACGACTGTGTACGAGGCTCCGCCCACAAGCCTACGACACTGATTCTCCATAAAAATACAAAAAAAAAATGACACAAAACTGTACGCAGGCGACTCGACAGACCTGATGTGATGTGCTCTGCAGGTGGAGCGACTAGCGCAGGGAGCGGGTGATCTAAATATGTGTCTGCGAGCGCGGTTTCTTTCTCCTCGCTCTTCTTCCTCTGTCGGTGCGTTTTTTTTTTTTTTCTTTTTATTCACACTGAGCTCGTCCTAATCAGATGGAACGTCTCCCGCAGTTAAGTGCGGAATTAAATACGAAAGATAAAAAAGTCACCGAGATGGAGGAGATATGAGGAAGAAGAGCGTGAATATGTGGTACAGATGGAGAAGAAGATGAAGAGGATGAAGAGGAGAAGGTCAGAGGATGAAGAGGAGAAGGTCAGAGGAGCAGAGGATGAAGAATAGAAGGTCAGAGGATGAAGAGGAGAAGGTCAGAGGAGCAGAAGATGAAGAAGAGAAGGTCAGAAGATGAAGAGGAGAAGGTCAGAGGAGCAGAAGATGAAGAGGAGAAGGTCAGAAGATGAAGAGGAGAAGGTCAGAAGATGAAGAGGAGAAGGTCAGAAGATGAAGAGAAGAAGGTCAGAGGATGAAGAGGAGAAGGTCAGAGGATGAAGAGGATGAAGAGGATGAAGAGGAGAAGGTCAGAGGATGAAGAGGAGAAGGTCAGAAGATGAAGAGGAGAAGGTCAGAGGAGCAGAAGATGAAGAGGAGAAGGTCAGAGGAGCAGAGGATGAAGAAGAGAAGGTCAGAAGATGAAGAGGAGAAGGTCAGAGGATGAAGAGAAGAAGGTCAGAGGAGCAGAGGATGAAGAGGAGAAGGTCAGAGGAGCAGAAGATGAAGAGGAGAAGGTCAGAGGATGAAGAGGAGAAGGTCAGAGGATGAAGAGGAGAGGTCAGAGAAGAGGAGAAGGTCAGAGGATGAAGAGGAAGAAGGTCAGAGGATGAAGAGGATGAAGAGGAGAAGGTCAGAGGATGAAGAGGAGAAGGTCAGAGGAGAAGAGAAGGTCAGAGGATGAAGAGGAGAGGTCAGAAGATGAAGAGGAGAAGGTCAGAGGAGCAGAGGATGAAGAGGAGAAGGTCAGAGGAGCAGAAGATGAAGAGGAGAAGGTCAGAGGATGAAGAGGAGAAGGTCAGAAGATGAAGAGGAGAAGGTCAGAGGAGCAGAGGATGAAGAGGAGAAGGTCAGAGGAGCATGAAGATGAAGAGAGAGGTCAGAGGATGAAGAGGAGAAGGTCAGAGAAGATGAAGAGGAGAAGGAGGATGAAGGAGAAGGTCAGAAGATGAAGAGGAGAAGGTCAGAGGATGAAGAGGAGAAGGTCAGAAGATGAAGAGGAGAAGGTCAGAGGATGAAGAGGAGATGAAGAGGAGAAGGTCAGAAGATGAAGAGGAGAAGGTCAGAGGATGAAGAGAAGAGAAGGTCAGAGTCAGAATGAAGAGGAGAAGGTCAGAGGAGCAGAAGATGAAGAAGAGAAGGTCAGAAGATGAAGAGGAGAAGGTCAGAGGAGAGGATGAAGAGGAGAAGCAGAAGATGAAGAGGAGAAGGTCAGAGGAGCAGAAGATGAAGAGAAGAAGGTCAGAAGATGAAGAGGAGAAGGTAGAGATGAAGAGAGAGAAGGTCAGAGGATGAAGAGGAGAAGGTCAGAGGATGAAGAGGAGAAGGTCAGAGGATGAAGAGGAGAAGGTCAGAAGATGAAGAGGAGAAGGTCAGAGGAGCAGAAGATGAAGAAGAGAAGGATTAAACCAAGACTAAACCAAGACTAAACCAGGATTAAAACAGGTCTAAACCAGCTCTAAATCGGTCTCAGTCCAGGTCCTGGTCCTGGTCCTGGTCCTGGTCCGGGCCCGGTCTCAGTCCTAAACCAGAACTGAACCAGGACTGAACCAGGAGTGTTGGGACTTTCCTGGACGTGCACCCGCGTAGATTCTCGGGTGGTCAGGAAACTGGGACCAGACCGGAACTGAGACCAGGACTGAGACCAGGACTGAGACCAGGACTGAGACCAGGACTGAGACAGGACTGAGACCCGCTTTAGACCTGTTCAGTCCTGTTTTAGTCCTGGTTCAGTCCGGCATCGCAGTTTAAGTCACGGAAACGGGAAACGGTCGTTATCCCTTTTTTTTTTTTTTTTTCTTTTTTTTCATTTTTCATTTAAACAAAAAAAAAAAAATCAAAAACTGAAAAAACGAATCATTATCTGTTTTTTCATTTTGGTTTTGGAGACAAATAATGAAGAAAATAATTGTTTTTTTTTTCGTTTTCTTATTTTTGGTTTGATATTAAAAAACAAATGAACGAATGACACGCGGATTCTCAAGTGTCGTCATTACTCACACCATTAAATAAGTTTTAGTTCTCACAGGATTAAGTTATTTCAGTGTTGATTTAATATATTTTACTACCCCAGAAGTGATTTTTAATTTATTTTTTTGGAGGGTCAGAGGAGAAGCTGAGATGAAGCGGAGGAGGACAGACGACGCCGACGTGTCTAAACTCCAGCTTTTTCTTTTTGTTTTGACTGGAGCCGTCACCGTGTGAGAAAAACAAAGCAGATCCTGTGATGTCTCTGCTCCGGGAGGAAAAACGAGTTATTCACAAACAATTTCGCCAAATTCTGACTCCGATTCCCCACTGAGGCGGTCGGAGCTAAAAGCCTCGGAAATCTCTGGGACAATTTTTAAAAACAACATTTGAGATGTGTGTTTTTGTCGTGTCATATCGCTCCACTTTTCCTTTCAATTTTCCCTCCGGCTCGTTCGGTAATTTCCACGCGTCGGAGCGAACGCGTCCAGAGACTCGCTGTGTAAACGGACAGAGCAAAACCGCCAACAGGAAGTGAGTACGGGCGCGATTATGGCTCCATCGGCTCCAGCTTCAACAGACGTTTTTCACAATGGCCGGAAATCTTGTGTAAGTGTGTGTGTAAATGTGTGTCAAAATGTGTGTAAATGTGTGTCAAAATGTGTAAATGTGTGTAAATGTGTGTCAAAATGTGTGTAAATGTGTGTCAAAATGTGTGTAAAATGTGTGTCAAATGTGTGTGTGTAAATGTGTGTCAAAATGTGTGTAAATGCGTGTCAAAATGTGTGTAAATGTGTGTCAAAATGTGTGTGTAAAATGTGTGTAAATGTGTGTCAAAATGTGTGTAAATGCGTGTCAAAATGTGTGTAAATGTGTGTCAAAATGTGTGTAAATGTGTGTAAATGTGTGTAAAATGTGTGTCAAAATGTGTGTAAATGCGTGTCAAAATGTGTAAATGTGTGTCAAAATGTGTGTGTGTGTAAATGTGTGTAAATGTGTGTGTCAAAATGTGTGTAAATGTGTGTCAAAATGTGTGTAAATGTGTGTGTAAATGTGTGTCAACATGTGTGTAAATGTGTGTCAACATGTGTGTAAATGCGTGTCAACATGTGTGTAAATGTGTGTCAACATGTGTGTAAATGCGTGTCAACATGTGTAAATGTGTGTGTAAAATGTGTGTCAAAATGTGTGTGTGTAAATGTGTGTCAAAATGTGTGTAAATGTGTGTCAAAATGTGTGTGTGTAAATGTGTGTCAAAATGTGTGTCAAAATGTGTGTAAATGTGTGTCAACATGTGTGAAAATGCGTGTCAAAATGTGTGTAAATGTGTGTCAAAATGTGTGTAAATGTGTGTCAAATGTGTGTAAATGTGTGTCAACATGTGTGTAAATGTGTGTCAAAATGTGTGTAAATGTGTGTCAAATGTGTGTAAATGCGTGTCAAAATGTGTGTAAATGTGTGTCAAAATGTGTGTCAAAATGTGTGTAAATGTGTGTCAAATGTGTGTGTAAATGGTGTCAACATGTGTGTAAATGCTTTTCAAAATGTGTGTAAATGTGTGTAAAGATGTGTGTAAATGTGTGTCAAGATGTGTGTAAATGTGTGTAAATGTGTGTAAATGTGTGTAAATGTGTGTAAATGTGTGTCAAATGTGTGTAAATGTGTGTCAAAATGTGTGTAAATGTGTGTCAAAATGTGTGTAAATGTGTGTCAAAATGTTGTAAATGTGTGTCAAAATGTGTGTAAATGTGTGTGTGCGTAAATGTGTGTGTAAATGTGTAAGTGTGTAAATATGTGTGTAAATGCGTGTGTGTAAATGTGTGTGTAAATGTGTGTAAATGTGTGTGTGTAAATGTGTGTGTAAATGTGTGTAAATGTGTAAATGTGTGTGTGTAAATGTGTGTGTAAATATGTGTGTGTAAATGTGTGTGTAAATATGTGTGTAAATGTGTAATATGTGTGTGTGTAAATGTGTGTGTAAATGTGTGTGTAAATGTAAAAGAGAAGAGAGAAAAACAGAGAGAAAGAGAGAGAGAGGGAGAGAGAGAGAATAGCACTCTGTTCAAAGAGAGAGAGAGAGAGAGGAGAGAGAGAAAGAATGAGAGAGGACAGAAAGAGAGAGAGAGGAGAGAAAGAGAGAAAAAGAGAGAGAAAGAGAGAGAGAATAGCAATATGCAAACCTATGCTCAAAGAGAGAAAGAATGAGAGAGAGAAGAGAAAAAGAGAGAGAAAGAGAGAGAGAGAGAGAGAGAGACTATCTCTAGGCAAACTTATGTTCAAAGAGAGAGAGAAATTGGGAAGATAAACAGAGAAAGAGAGAGGGGGAAGAAAGTGAGAGAGAGAGAAAGAAAGAGAGGGGCAGAGAGAGAGAGAATAGCACTATGCAAACCTCTGTTCAAAGAGAGAGAAAGAACGAGAGGACAGAAAGAGAGAGAGGAGAGAAAGAGAGAAAAAGAGAGAGAGAATAGCAATATGCAAATATCTGTTCTTCAAAGAGAGAAAGAACGAGAGAGAGAGGAGAGAAAAAGAGCGAGAAAGAGGAGAGAAAGAGAATATCTCTAGGCAAACTTATGTCCAAAGAGAGAGAGAAAGAGAGAGAGAAGAGGAGAGGTCATATAGGCAAAGAGAGAGAGGGCAGAGAGAAGGACAAAAGAAAGAGAAGAGAGAGAGAGAGAGAGAGAGAGAGAGAGAGAGAAGAGAGAGAGAGAGAGAGAGAGAGAGAGAATAGCACTATGGAAACCTATGCTCAAAGAAAGAGAAAGAACGAGAGAAGAGAAAGAGAGAGAGAGAGAGAAAAGAGAGAGAGAAATCAAGAAGATAAACAGAGAGGGGGAGTGAGAGAGAGAGAGAGAATAGCACTATGCAAACGTCTGTTCAAAGAGAGAGAGAAAGAACGGGAGAGAGAGGAGAGAGAAAGAAGAGAGAGAGAGAAAACAAGAAATATGAGGTAAAACCAAAAGGATCGGCATCATTCCGGAGGATTGTTTGCGGTGAGAAAGACGAGAGCGATTCTGTTTTAAACTCTTCTTCCTCCGCCGTTGTTTTCTCTTATTCTGTCGTTTAAAAACGCAGGAGGACGGGAGGGCATCTGACACACACACACGCAGGAGGACGGGAGGGCATCTGACACACACACGCAGGAGGAGGACGGGAGGGCATCTGACCTTTCTTGAGCAGCAGGGCGCTCCCTCCCCTCCGGCCGATGCTGTTCTCCACGTAGCAGGTGTAGTTGTTCAGGTCGGCCTCGTCCACGTGGTCGAAAATCAGAGAGAGCTCCACCTCCTTCTCCCCCAGATGCTCCCGAACCAGTCTGCACCAAACAAAAAACAAACAAACAAACAAACAAACAAACAAACAAACAAACAAACACATGCACAGTGAACACTTTTAGATCATCATTAAAATGTTTACTTTAAAGCTGCACTGTGAAACTTTTCTGGTGGGGGGTTATGGAGTTAGAAAGCTTTCAGAAATAGAAAACAGAAATAGAAATCTGTGCATATTTGTCTTTAGTTGAGCATAAAATAAAAACAGTCGTCCCTTTTCGCGGCCTCACTTCCGTTTGCTCCTCCCCCTGCGTCCTGATTGGCTGTAGACCCGTCCGTGTGTCATTCGTTCATTCGTTTTTCAATATAAAACTAAAAATAAGAAAACGAAAAAACAACAGTTTTCTTCGTTATTTGTCTAAAAAACCAAAATAAAAAAAATGATAATGATTTGTTTTTTCAGTTTTCGATTTTGTGTTTAAATGAAGAATGGAAAAAAAGGATAACGGCCGTTTCCCGTTTATGCGACTTCAATGACTGTGATGCTGAAATTTTGCACCGCATACGGACTGAACCAGGACTGATCCAGGTCCGGGACCAGACCGGGACCAGACCGGGACCAGACCGGGACCAGAGCGGGACTGAGACCGGGACCAGTGGTCCGAGTGGGTTCCGTGTCATCGTCTGTGCTCTGGTTCTGTGTGGGGAAAGTGAGATGTTCTGTGGACTCCAGGTCTGGACGTGCTGCTCCAGTCCTCCACACTCAAGAACCACGACTGGTTCTGAGGTGGAGCAAAACATCCAACTGACACTTTCACACCAACGAAAACAAACTGAACTAAGAGCTTTTGGTTCAAATGGACCAGGTCCGGGACCAGAGCGGGACCAGAGCGCTACTGAGACTGGGACCAGACCGGGACCAGAGCGGGCCTGAGACAGAGACAAGACTGAGACAAGACCGGGACCAGACCAGGACCAGGTCCGGGACCAGACCGGAGGCTCAGAGCCCACGGCAGGACCAGAGCTCGAAGCTGAGGCTTGGACCCCGTGGAGGCTCGGAGTCAAAGCTCGGAGTCCGCTCTGGTCCCGGTCTGATCCCGCTCTGGTCCCGCTCTGGTCCCGGTCTCAGTCCCGCTCTGATCTCGGTCTGGTCTTGGACCTGGATCAGTCCTGGTTCAGTCCGTATGCGGTGCAAAAGTTCGGCATCTCAGTCACTGAAGTCACGTAAACGGGAAACGGCCGTTATCCGTTTTTTCCATTCTTCATTTAAACACAATATCGAAAACTGAAAAAACGAATCATTATCTGTTTTTTTATTTTGGTTTTGGAGACAAATAACGAAGAAAACTGTTGTTTTTTCGTTTTCTTATTTTTGGTTTTATATTGAAAAACGAATGAACGAATGACCCACGGATTTCGCCCACTGTCAATCAGTCTCCTCCGCGTCGTGTCTCCTGTTCAGTGCAGAACGTGTTCAGTTTGACACATTTACATAAATGTTGGATCTGTATCAGTGGGATTCTGAAGAAGTTTTCTCCCCGACAAAACCCACAGTATCGACGAAACGTTCTGCACCGACAAAGTCTCCTGCGCTCGCACCCAAAACACAGAGGACGATGTAACCGTCACACAAAAAGTTAGAGTTAGAGTCCTGCACACGGGTTTTAATATTCTGAAATTTTACGGGCGGGTAGTGCCGGGTAGACCTCTGCACCGCAACACCGCTCCTTTCTCCTGCGGTCACCCACGAGCTCGTCCTGGTTCCGTCCTGTTTTAGTCCTGGTTTAGTCCCATTTTAGTCCTGGTTTAGTCCTGTTTTAGTCCTGGTCCACATCAAATTTCACTGTTACGCTTTTTATTTTATTTTATTTTTTTTGGAGAAAAAACATCACGATTTGTTCATTTTATAACCGATGACTGAGACCAGGAGCAAACAGCAGAGACGCCCAGCACTCACTTTCACTTTCACTTTCACTTTTCAAATTTATTTATTTATTTATTTATCAGCCACATCAATGGTAAAAAAAAAAAAAAAAAAAAAAAAAAAATGACATTGAAAAAAAAAAGACAGAAAAAATAAGAACAAAAAATGGAAGAAAAAATATTTGAGAATTTTTTTTTTCAGTTGTTGGTAGAAAAAAAAAAAGAAAATAGAGCCCACATGACCTGCCTCTTTTTTTTTTTTTTTTTTTTTTTCTCACAGTTCAGGACTTCCCTAGTTTTATCTCCAGTTTAGTCCATTTTATTGTAAACATATTTTCATATATTTCTCGACAGATTCTCACCTGACTTCGCTTTCCTTGATGTGTCCGGCGAGCTCCTCCACAAACTTGTCTCCTCTCATCCAGTAAATGATCGGACGTCGGTTTTCCCCGCTGTATCCGAAGAACGCCTTACAGTCAAGAGTCAGGGGCAAACCTGAAACACAAACACAAACACAGCCTTACAGTCAAGAGTCAGGGGCAAACCTGAAACACAAACACAGCCTTACAGTCAAGAGTCAGGGGCAAACCTGAAACACAAACGCAAACACAGCCTTACAGTCAAGAGTCAGGGGCAAACCTGAAACACAAACACAGCCTTACAGTCAAGAGTCAGGAGTAAACTCATGGAAGTATAATGCCCCAACTGTTGCAATGGAACGTATTACAATAAAATAAAAATATAGATGTCCGATAAAGTTTAATGTAGAGACTGTTACTTAAGTTTAGTTGTCGCGACTCAATTCTGGCAGTTTGACTTTTACATGTTCAGAAAAAACTTGTGTTACTGTCAAATGATGTGAAAGAAACACAAATGAACACATCAAAACGACCAAAAGACAATTCTCCTGTTTACATTTTTTGCAAAAGAGTTTGTGTTTTGATCGGATCGGCCCCAGATGGCGTTGTGTAGTTTTCAGAGGCCTGTGCTCACTGGTGCGAAGTACTAAAAAAGTTTTCGTTCTTCGGCGTTACTTCCTTTATACTGGACGAGCTCCGCCCACCGCGTGATGTCAGAAACGTGCAGTTCTGACCAGTTCTGGAGCTTACGGGCTCAGAGCAGGACTACGACCCTTTTGTCTTTCTTTAATATGATTCGTTTTGATTTATCTTTGTTTACTGAGGTTACGTTTACAGTGACGCTCAGAAACGGTGATACGATTCAGAAACACGTCGTTTCTGTGTCCACAATCAAATCCTTCCCTCCAGACAGTAACGTGAAACCGCCCGAAACGCAAGTCACATGACTAGGCTGGCATCACGTCGTCACGTCGTCACATGGGCATTAAAAACAACGAAGTGGAGCATCGTGTCTGAAGTTGCAGCAGCCGATTTTGAGCTGAGGAACATGGCAAGTGTGAAAATGTGGACGGACGACGAGGTTCAGCTGTTAATGAACGTAACACTGGATTTTAATACGTTTGAAGACTTGGACAAGATAATTTAAGACTTTTTAAGGCTTTAATTTAGGAATATGAAATTTAAGACCTTTTTAAGACTTTTAAAACTGCCCTGATACATTTTTTGGGCTGCAGTAGCTGTACCTGAAACAAAGCTTTGTCATTCTCTAATCTGAGTCGTCTTAGTTGTTAACTTGATGTTTTCTTTCTTTTACTCACTGGAAACTCTCTATCAGAATCACTTATGTCACTGGAGAAGAGTCATTTTTGAGGAAAAGTCCATGGGAATGATCCAGAATTATGATCTGTTGGATAAAATAAAGTCTAGAGAGAAAAAAAAACAAACAAAAAAACTACAATTTCTTAGTCTTTCTTAACTTGAGTGTTTCAGGAACATGAACATCTCGCTGGTTTATTACTGAATCTTTGTGAATCATCCAAGTCTCAGATGACGTTTGAAGAGACCAAGAAGTTCGTTTGGATTATTTCATTAATATTTCCCAACGAGGAGCACGAGGTTGGTGTCACGTTGTCACCATGTCTGAAGTTGCAGCAGCCGATTTTGAGCTGAGGAACATGTGTGAAAGTGTGAAAACAGTCTTAATGTGGACCGACGACGAGGTTCACCTGTTAATGAACGTAACACTGGATTTTAGTGGTTTGTTTAAACTGTTTTCCGCAATGACCGATGTCACGAACTCAGAGAATCAGGAAGGAACATGTCACAGTGACGTGGTCCAATAAGGACGCAACTAGTGCTCTTACACCAGAGTATCAGCGTTTTCAGGTGTCCACAAAGTGCCGGATCAGATCTGCACGAACATGAACTCGTGGAAAACAGCTCCAATTCCTCTGGAGCTGTTTTCCATCGAATTAGTGTGAATGAACACTGCATCCACAATGAAAATGACTCGAATATGTACTAACGCGGACGGGGCCTGAGTTTGGACTTCATTTTCTCATTTGTTTTCTTTTGTTTCTTTTGTTATTATCATGCAAATCTTAAATCTCTTAAATCTGTCAGAATCACGATTACGTTATTGGATTCTGTGAGAAGAGTCGTTTTTGAGGAAAAGTCCACGAGAATTGATCCGGAGTTATGATCTGTCAAATAAAATAAAGTCTAGAGAAAAAAAAAACAACAACAAAAACTACGATATCTTAGTCTTTCTTAACTTGAGTGTTTCAGGAACATGAACGTCACACTGGTTTATTACTGAATCTTTGTGAATCATCCAAGTCTCAGATGAAGTTTGTAGAGACCAAAAAGTCCTTTTGGATTATTTCATTAATATTTCCCAACGAGGAAAACAGGACACGGCTTTTCACATTTAAAAAGAAAAAAGGTTTGGTGGAGAAATCGGCCTGTAACATAATTCCAGTGTTTTTCCCGATCCCGGCTGAAGCAGAGCAGTGAATGGTGTTTCGCAGTAACAGATTTTTACACTCAGCCTCTTTCTGCAAACATTTACGAGAATTTAGTCGTTTTCACAGTTGTAGAAAGTGGCACCTGGAGCGAGGAGAGATTCTCACGAGAACAACTTCGCTGTGATAATTCTCACAGGAATTTAAGGCGACAAGTTTTTCTCTTTAATTATTTCTTGTAAATTATCCACAAACTTAAGCATGAAGATAAACAGTAGAATAATAAAAGAGGATTAATATGGAGTAAGAAAGCTGTCAAAAATATTCGTGTGTGTAAAATAGAAATCCGTGCGTATTTGGCTGTAGTTGCGCATAAAATAAATATTTGTAAACTCTCCAACGAGTCCAGTCGTACATAAAATATATTGTGTGTATTTTATCCATCAGAATACGAACTGAAAAATTACGACGTCATGAATTACAATCACCAAATGAAAATTTACGATTACGCTTTCATCAGTACGAATACGAATTCACAGACGGAACTTAACTGTCAAAAATACGTCATCACTTCACAGACATTATCCATCGAGCAGAAGAAACATCGATCAAGATCAAGACTGTGCAGCTCAAGTTTGTAGCAGAGTAAAAACAGAGTAAAAGCACAAGAAGCTACAACAGCGACCAACAAGTGGGTTCATTAAAATCTATTGTAAAAATGTCTTGAATTCAGGAACCGAACGCTGCTGTATAATATTGTGTAGAAACACCTCCTTTGAACGGGAAATTGCACCTATATGTTAGAAAACATAGTGGAGCCAGTTGGCAACATCAGACGTAACGTTATCCCATTAGATTAAAACATTCACGACTACAGCCACAGCGAGCATCAGTCAGTCTGAACCTTCAGCTGCATTTCTCGCATGAAATGCCACCAAAAGTTCCTCGGGACGCTGAAATGTCCCAGTTTACACCAAACACGACCAAACTGTCCTGGTTACAGACGTCACAGCCAATGAAATGTTACACATTACAGTTTAATGCAGCTTCCAGCATCAATTAATGTTCGTGTTTACAGGCAACACCTTGGTATGTTTACAGTATTTACCGGTAAGTTTAACGTCACCGTGACGTGGATGGATTTGCTAATTATAACCCATTTAATGTATAACCCATTATAACTCATGTATAACCCATATATTATAACTCACGTATAACCCATTATAACTCATGTATAACCCATTATAACTCACATATAACCCATTATAACTCACGTATAACCCATTATAACTCATGTATAACCCATTATAACTCACGTATAACCCATTATAACTCACGTATAACCCGTTATAACTCACGTATAACCCATTATAACTCACGTATAACCCATTATAACTCACGTATAACCCGTTATAACTCACGTATAACCCATTATAACTCACGTATAACCCATTATAACTCATGTATAACCCATTATAACTCAGTATAATCCATTGTCTGAAATGCAGCTGAAGGTTCAGACTGACTGATGCTCGCTGTGGCTGTAGTCGTGAATGTTTTAATCTAATGGGATAACGTTACGTCTGATGTTACCAACTGGCTCCACTATGTTTTCTAACATATAGGTGCAATTTCCCGTTCAAAGGAGGTGTTTCTACACAATATTACACAGCAGCGTTCGGTTCCTGAATTCAAGACATTTTTACAATAGATTTTAATGAACCCACTTGTTGGTCGCTGTTGTAGCTCCTTGTGTTTTTACTCTGTTTTTACTCTGCTACAAACTTGAGCTGCACAGTCTTGATCTTGATCGATGTTTCTTCTGCTCGATGGATAATGTCTGTGAAGTGATGACGTATTTTTGACAGTAAAGTTCCGTCTGTGAATTCGTATTCGTACTGATGAAAGCGTAATCGTAAATTTTCATTTGGTGATTGTAATTCATGACGTCGTAATTTTTCAATTCGTATTCTGATGGATAAAATACACACAATATATTTTATGTACGACTGGACTCATTGGAGAGTTTACAAATATTTATTTTATGCGCAGCTACAGCCAAATACGCACGGATTTCTATTTTATGCGCAGGAATATTTTTGACAGCTTTCTTACTCCATAGATTAAAGGTTGTATAGAGGATTTTTTTAAGGGAAAAGAAATACAGCGACAGTCCTGACACCACCTCCCTCCTCCACTGCTCGTTTACAGCCGGTGCGCGTTCAGAATTACCGTTGAAGTGACCTGTCTAGAAATAATTTTTTAAGACAGTTTTTAGACCCTTCGTCGGCGTCATTCGCGCAATCGCTGGAAGAGATCTCCAAGAATCACCTCAGTTTGTCTTCGCTCCTTTTCAGCCTCAAAACTGGACTTTCTCTTGCGGCGAAATGGTCGTGGATTCTCGTCCGACAGAGGAAAAGATTCAGGTTTAACCCCGACACGCTGAGGGACGAGGCAAACTCGACACGTCTCCCTTCGAGAACAATCAAATCCACCAGAAACATAACATGTTTCAGGGTAAAACGTTTCGGTGTAAAATGTTTCAGAGTAAAATGTTTCAGAGTAAAATGTTTCAGTTTCAGTTTGTAAAAGTGTAAAATGTTTCAGAGTAAAACGTTTCAGTGTAAAATGTTTCAGTGTTTCAGAGTAAAATGTTTCAGTGTAAAATGTTTCAGAGTAAAATGTTTCAGAGTAAAATGTTTCAGTGTAAAATGTTTCAGAGTAAAACGTTTCAGTGTAAAACGTTTCAGTGTAAAATGTTTCAGTGTAAAATGTTTCAGAGTAAAATGTTTCAGTGTAAAATGTTTCAGAGTAAAATGTTTTAGTGTAAAATGTTTCAGTAAAATGTTTAGTAAAATGTTTCAGAGTAAAACGTTTCAGTGTGAAATGTTTCAGAGTAAAAGTGTAAAATGTTTCAGAGTAAAATGTTTCAGAGTAAAATGTTTCAGAGTAAAATGTTTTAGAGTATGTTTCAGAGTAAAACTTTCAGAGTTAAACGTTTCAGTGTAAAACGTTTCAAAGTAAAATGTTTTAGTGTAAAATGTTCAGTGTAAATATTTCAGAGTAAAATGTTTCAGTGTAAAATGTTTCAGTGTAAAATGTTTCAGATGTAAAATGTTTCAGTGTAAAATGTTTCAGTGTAAAATGTTTCAGTAAAATGTTTGTAAAATGTTTCAGAGTCAAAATGTTCGTTTCAGAATGTAAAATGTTTCAGAGTTTTAAAAGTAAAATGTTTCAGAGTAAAATGTTTCAGAATAAGTTTCAGTGTAAAATGTTTCAGAGTAAAATGTTTCAAGTTTCAGTGTAAAATGTTTCAGAGTTTCAGAGTAAAACGTTTCAGTGTAAAACGTTTCCGTGTAAAATGTTTCAGTGTAAAATTTCAATGTTTTTAAAAAGTGTAAAATGTTTCATGTTTCGTGTAAAATGTTTCAGTAAAAGTTTGTGTAAAATGTTTCAGTGTAAAATGTTTCAGTGTAAAATGTTTCAGTGTAAAATGTTTCCGTGTAAAATGTTTCAGTGTAAAATGTTTCAGTGTAAAATGTTTCAAAGTAAAATGTTTCAGAGTAAAATGTTTCAGTGTAAAATGTTTCAGTGTAAAATGTTTCAAATGTTTGTAAAATGTTTTAGTGTAAAATGTTTCAGAGTAAAACGTTTCAAAATAAAACGTTTCAGTGTTAAACGTTTCAGAGCGGTTCAGACACAAGAGGCGGAGGAGCAGATGTGAAACGGCGCAATCTCCCGCTCTCTAGGAGGACCTCGAAGGCGGCGCGGTGATTACTGCTCTCGCTGGAGATGATGGAGTATTAATGAACGAGCTAACGAGCGCTACGTCGTTAGCCAGTCAATTAGAAGATAATTAAGACGGAGGCGCGTCACGACAGCTCCGCAGACGCCGCGCTGATGCGAGAGGAGGACAAGTCTGCGGCGGAAATAATGACATCCGCGAGTAAATAACAACGTTGAGATAGCTAAAGATTACGCTCGAGTACAAATGTGTGTGGAAGTGCACTGCAGCGGTTGTGTACTGCTACTGCCAAAACTACTACAACACTTTTTGAAACATGTTTTTTGTCAATCATGAATATTTTAGAAGAGGAGCACACGGACAGACACGCTCTCCTCTTCCTCATCTTCTGACGCTCTTTTCAGTCAGTGCAAAAATTGAATCAAAACAGAATCTTTTCTTCATTTCGCAAAATTGGAAAAGATTTCGTGTTTCCTGAAGGGCTCAATTTTTTCAACATTTGAGATTCTCTTTTTTCAATACAGTATGTCAAGAAGCAGGCGTTTGTGTCTTTGTGTGTGTGTGTTTTGAGGTATGATTTTTTTAATAGTAGGTTTTGTATAATTATGTAAAAAATGTGAACTGATAATGCTTACAAAGATGTTCATAATTGTAATGAAAAAACCTGATCATAACTGGAATACTCAAAAAAATGTAATCATAACCGGGATACTAAAAAAACTATCATAAACCAAATACTCAAAATATCGCTCACAATCAGGACACTCACAAAAAAAAAAAAAAAAAATCAAAATTGGGACACTCAAAAAAAACAAAAAAAAAAAACAAAAAACAAAAAAAAAAAAAAAAAAGAAAATAATCATAATCGGGACACTCAAAAAAACCCAAAACAAAACAAAAACAAAAAAACAACAACAACAACAGCAACAAAAAAAAAACATCATAATTGGGGCACTCAAATAAAAAAAAAAACAAAAAAACAAAAACGTTCACAATCAGGACACTCAAAATAACAAAAACCAAACAAAAAAAAACGTTCAAATCAGGAACAAACAAAAAAAAAAAGTTCACAATCAGGACACTCAAAAATTTAAAAAACAAACTAAAAAAAAACCAAACAAACAAAAACCCCCATCATAATCAAGATACAAAAAAAAAGAAAAAAAAAAAAAAAAGAAAAGAATCATAATTGGGACACTCAAAAAACAAACAAAAAAAAAAAAAAAAAATCATAATCAAGATACTCAAAAAAAGATAAACTATTATAATCAGGACACTCAAAAAAACCCCAAACCAAACAAAACAAACAAACAAAAAAAAAAACCATCATAATCGGGGCACTCAAAAAAAAAAAACAAAACAAAAACGTTCACAATCAGGACACTCAAAAAAAAAAAAAAAAAAAAATCCCCCATCATAATCAAGATACAAAAAAAAAAAAGAAGAAAAAAAAAAAAAAGAAAATAGTCATAATCGGGACACTCAAAAAAAAGATAAACTATTACAATCAGGACACTAAAAAAAAACAAACAAAACAAAACAAACAAAAAACAAAAAAAACAAAACAAAAACGTTCACAATCAGGACACTCAAAAAAAGAAAAACTAGCATAATTGTGTAATTGGGACACTCAAAAAAAAAACAAAAAAAAACCCAATCATAACCGGGCATCACTATGAGCAGTGTGCAAAACGAAATATCAATATATCATATCCTTTAATTTGATGATACAGTATCAATATCGTGGGCTGCTGTATCGATACATTGCCATAGTATTTCATTTTTTTAATATACTGTACTGTTAAGTTATTTTGTGTAAGAGCTCCAGTTGTGTTGACATTTTCACTGTTTTGAGTAAAATGTGTGTTTTTCGTATAAACTTTGCACAAACTCGGTGGACTTAATCGACTTTTAGTATCACAGCCGATATTTAGCCTTTGTTTTCCACTGAATTGTACTGAAACTATTTGGAATATATTGTATCGAACTGAATCGAAAGTACACTGTATCGAAAAACGTATCGTATCAATAATCGAAATAAACCACCCACAAACTTCGGAATTAAGTTTCATTTTCATTAAGAATTAGGTGTTTACACGGTCTTAAATTATTTTTATTCGGAATTAATGCTCTCATGTAAACGTCGTAAATGATAATCAGCCCTAATCACCAGATAAAAACTGTGATACTGTGACTTGACTTTTTGGGACATTCTTCCTCCTCAAAGTTTGTGTTACATTTGTTTTAAGAGTTTGTGTTTTTGTAAAATCGATAAAATGCTCTGGTCTCTGTTAGAAGTTTGTCTGAATCCACATGATCTGATTTCCCCCGGAGGAGCTGGAGGAAGTGTCTGGGGTGAAGGAAGTCTGGGAGTCCCTGCTTAGACTGCTGCCCCCGCGACCCGGCCCCGGATAAGAGGAAGAAAATGGATCGATGGATGGAAGTTAATCCGTGTATCATTCGTTCATTCATTTTTCAATATAAAATCAAAAATAAGAAAACGAAAAAACAACAGTTTTCTTCATTATTTGTCTCCAAAACCAAAATGAAAAAACAGATAATGATTCGTTTTTTCAGTTTTTGATTTTGTATTTAAATGAAGAATGAAAAAAAAAAGGATAACGTTTATGTGACTTCTGTGACTGAGATGCCGGATTGAACCAGGACTGATCCAGGTCCGAGATCAGACCAGGACCAGACTGGACTCCGAGTTTTGACTCCGAGCCTCCGCAGGGTCCGAGCCTCAGCTTCGAGCTCCGGCCCTGCCGTGGGCTCTGAGCCTCCGGTCTGGTCCCGGTCTGGTCCCGGTCTGGTCCCGGTCTGGTCCTGGTCTGGTCCTGGTCTGGTCCTGGTCTGGTCCTGGTCTCAGGGTGCTTTCACTCGTAGTTGGTGTGTGAAAGCTTCAACTGGACTCGGACCCGCACCAAATCAAGCGGACCGAGACCTCAAAAAAGAGGCGGTCTTGGTTCGCTTGAATCCGCACCAAATTTTGGCGCGGTTCCTCTGGTGTGAACATGAACTTGGGTCCAAACCAGAGACAGCAGGTCCAAACGAACTACTCCAACCAGCGGGAGCAGCTCCGGTTCTGTCCGGGCTCAGAGGAGCTGGAGCGGGGAGTGATGTAAGGAGCCTCGGCCTGAGAAGCGCCTTCCCCGGAGAGAACCAAATGTGCGGAGGATGAATGGTCAGAACCAACTAAACTGGACTCATGCTTCT
>NW_026571207.1:2093919-2127725 GCF_026225935.1 Boleophthalmus pectinirostris | reverse complement strand
GTGTGTTGTGTGTGTGTGTGTGTGTGTGTGTTGTGTGTTGGTGTGTTGTGTTGTGTGTGTTTGTGTGTGTGTGTGTGTGTGTGTTGTGTGTTGTTGTGTTGTTTGTGTTGTGTTTGTGTTGTGTGTTGTGTGTTGTGTGTGTGTGTGTGTTTGTGTTTGTGTTGTTGTGTGTTTTGTGTTTGTGTGTTGTGTGTTGTGTTGTGTTGTGTTGTGTGTTGTGTGTGTGTGTGTGTTGTGTGTTGTGTTTGTGTGTTGTGTGTGTGTGTGTTGTGTGTTGTGTTGTGTTGAAGTGAGTGATCAGGGCCCAGAGGCTGTTTGACTCTCAGTCTGTTCCAGTGATTAAAACATCGACTCCATTTGTTTTTTTCCGAGGAAAGAGAAGAAGAAGAAGAAGAAGAAGAAGAAGAGGAGGAGGAGGAGGAGAGAAGATGGAGGGAGGACACAAAAAAGACACAAAAAGAGGGAAAGTGGGAGAGAAGAAAGAGTACGGATTGAGAAAAAGGCGGAAGAGAGAGAAGAGGAAATAGGAAAGAGAGAGAAGGACCCCAAAAGGACACAGACAGAGAGAGGGAGAAACAGACGGAGAGATGGAGAGAGAGAGATGGAGAGATGGAGAGACGGAGAGATGGAGAGATGGAGAGACGGAGAGATGGAGAGATGGAGAGATGGAGCGGAGGAAAAGCCGAGTGTTATTCTCGAGTCGTAATCAGACCTGAGCTCTTTTCTCCCCCTGCGTCAGCTCCACTTTAGAATCACCAGTCGGTTAAACTTCACAAAAGAGTGTTTCTGTAAACTCACTCGGAGTCCACTTCTCGAATAAAGACGGAGGGAAGAGGAAGAGAAAGAGAGAAAAAAGAGAAGGAGAGAGAAAGAAAGAAAGAGAGAGAGAAAGACAGGGAGGGAGGGGAGTCGTGGAAACTTAGAAGAGACTGTTGCGTTTTATAACTCGCTCAGACTCTGGAATGAAAAGAAAACGGCGGCGAATTCGGAGTCGGGCTCTAAATTGTGATTTTTTTTAACCGGACAAAATAGCGGAAATGAAAAACTCCGGATCGTGTGGAGCGAATTAATACGAACATTTTAAGACCAAAACGAGGAGGATCAGAGCGTCAGAGTCAGATTCTGTTGGATCAAACTTTACACCTCAGTTCTGTCAAATTTCAACTCATTTATATGAATTGAAGGGGGTGATTCCATGATCTGGTCCAAGATTAGACCTGGTTTGGTCCTGGTTTAGACCTGGTTTAGACCTGGGTTGGTCCTGGTTTAGTCCTGGTTGAGTCCTGGTTTAGTCCTGGTTTAGACCTGGTTTAGACCTGGTTTGGTCCTGGTTTAGACCTGGTTTAGTTCTAGTTCAGTCCTGGTTTAGACCTGGATTAGACCTGGTTTAGTTCTAGTTCAGTCCTGGTTTAGACCTGGTTTAGTCCTGGTTTAGTCCTGGTTTAGTCCTGTTTAGTCCTGGTTTAGTCCTGGTTTAGACCTGGTTTAGACCTGGTTTAGTCCTGGTTCAGTCCTGGTTTAATCCTGGTTTAATCCTGGTTTAGTCCTGGTTTAACCTGGTTAGTTTCTGGTGGTTTCTGGTTTAGTCCTGGTTTAGTCCTGGTTTAGTCCTGGTTTAGATCCTGGTTTAGTCCTGGTTTAGTCCTGGTTTATATCCTGGGTCCTGGTTTAGTCCTGGTTTAATCTGGTTTAGACCTGGTTTAGTCCTGGGTCAGTTCCTGGTTTAAGTCCTGGTTTACCTGTTTAGTCCTGGTTTAGACCTGGTTTAGTCCTGGTTCAGTCCTGGTTTGACTGGTTTAAGTCCTGGTTTAGTCCTGGTTTAGTCCTGGTTTAGACTTGGTTTAATCCTGGTTTGACCTGGTTTCCTGGTTTAATCCTGGTTTACCTGGTTTAGTCCTGGTTTCAGTCCTGGTTTAAGTCCTGGTTTAGACCTGGTTTAGTCCTGGTTTAGTCCTGGTTTAGACCTGGTTTAGTCCTGGTTTAGTCCTGGTTCAGACCGAGTCCAAAGCCGCTCGAGTCCAGGATGGTGATTTATTTTTGAACAAAGTCCAACTAAACCTGGTCACACTTAATTGTTCCCTGTAGTTTTAACCTTCCTCTTCCTCCTGCTCTTTCCTCTTTCTCTTTCTCTTTCTCTTTCTCTTTCCTCTTTCTCTTTCTCTTTCTCTTTCGACCCGACACAGACAGGACAGAGCTTCTGCAGATCTTTGTTTTGATCTGTTCCCGTTTGATCGACGCGTGAAAACAAAAAACAAAAACAAAACAAAACATCTGTGTAAACTTTTTGAAACTTTGGACACAGACGAAACGAGACGAGACGAGCCTAAAACCCAAAAGACCCGTTTATCTCTTCACTAAAATCACAAAATAATGAGACCGACGCGTTTGAAAGTCTGCGCCCGCGTCAGAACGATTCAAGTTCCGTAGATCCACAGAGACCGGGAGGTGACGGGTCAGGTCTGTGGAGCGGCGAGTTCACTCACCGTAAGAACGCGGGTTTTTCAGGGTGTTTTGGAGCGACAAAAACACCGATAATTAAAAAAAAAAAAAAAAAAAGAAAAAAAAAGCAGGCTACAAAGTGAGTTTAATGCCATACGGTGGAACATTCCAGGCACAAGCCACGACATTTCTATGGAAACAAGTACAACAGACACTAAAAAGTTACACAGAGAAGCTTTAAAGAGCCAAGGTTTCGTTATTTTCTGTATTTTGTTTTGTTTTATTCACATTTGTAACACACAAACCCTGCAGATTTAGGTTCTTCAGCCCTGGTTTAGTCCTGGTTTAGTCCTGGTTTATTTAGTCCTGGTTTAGTCCTGGTTTAGTCCCTTGGTTTAGTCTGGTTCAGCCCTGGATTAATACTTTTAGTCCTGGTTTAGTCCTGATTTAGTTCTGGTTTAGTTCTGGTTTAGTTCTGGTTTAATCCTGGTTCAGTCCTGGATTAGTCACGTTTTAATCCTGGTTTAGTCCTAGTTTTAGTCCTGGTTTAGTCCTGGTTCAGTCCTGGATTAATCACGTTTTAGTCCTGGTTTAGTCCTGATTTAGTCCTGGTTTAGTTCTGGTTTAGTTCTGGTTTAGTTCTGGTTTAATCCTGGTTTAGTCCTGGTTTAGTCCTAGTTTTTAGTCTGGTTTAATCCTGGTTTACGTTTTTAGTCCTTGGTTTAGTCCTAGTTTAGTCCTGGTTTTGACATATTTTAGTCTGGATTAGTCCTGGTTTAGTCCTGGTTCAGTCTTGGTTTAGTCCTGGTTCAGACCTGGTTTCGTCCTGGTTTAATCCTGGTTTAGTCCTGCAAATGCCAATCTCTGCTGAAGTAAAAGGTAAAAGGAGTTGTTTTTATGACATCACAAGGTGGAGCCGAGCGTTTTGAGCTTCGGAGACGTCGACGGGGTAATAACAAAGCAACAAAACACAACTCCGGCGCTGTTTTTTTTCGAGATTTACCGACATCAGAACAGGACTTGAGGTTTTCACGAGAGGCAGATTTGCGGAGGCGAGTCTGAAGAGAAGAGTCGGTTTGAGAGGGTTTGAGGTTTGAGGCTGGAGGACCACAGCTGGACCAAAGCAGATGGAGGCTTCGCTTCACGCTCGCTCGTCACGCACACGCATCACATCTCCTTTCACGTGGAAATTTGTAAGACTTCATTTATACAGAACCTTTAAAAAATCTGATTAAAAAAAAAAAAAAAAGAAGTGTTTTACAGAGTGGAATAGTAAAAAAAACAAACCCGAACCCGAACCTGAACCGAAACCTCCACAAAAACTCTGTCAATCGTCGAAAGTTTTGTTCGTGCTGCTTTAGTTTTGGAGATATTCACGATTCTTTCACAGGTCGAATTGGGGTCAAGAGCCTCCAGGAAGCTTCAAAATCTCAAAAACGACACGAAATGGAGTCGGTCGTTTGCGCTTCGTTTGTGAGATTCTGGTTCTTAAGATGTGAACAGTTTTTTTCAAGATCGAGGAAAGAAGGAGTTCAGACGCCTTCGAGACCGAGACAAGACCGAGACCAAGCAGGTTCAAGACCGAGACAAGAGAGTTCTAACGCCTTCGAGACCGAGACAAGACCCAGGTTCGAGACCGAGACCAAGCAGGTTCAAGACCGAGACCAAGCAGGTTCAAGACCGAGACAAGAAGGAGTTCAGACGCCTTCGAGACTGAGACTGACTGAGACCAAAAGCCTTCGAGATCGAGACCAAACACTTTCAAGACTGACAAGACAAAGTCCAAACACCTTCGAGACCGAGACAAGACCAAGTTCAAACGCCTTCGAGACCGAGACTGACTGAGACCAAAAGCCTTCGACCAGACACTTTCAGACTGACAAGACAAAGTCCAAACATTTCGAGACAAGACAGTTCAAACGCCTTCGAGACCGAGACAAGACCGAGTTCAGACCTTCGAGACCAGAGACAAGACCGAGTTCAAACACTTTCAGAAGAAGAACAGTCAAGACTGAGACAAAGACGGAGTCCAAAAACTTTCGACAGACAAGACCAAGATGCCACGGAGACCAAGACAGTTCAGACTTCGAGACAGACCGAGACAAACAACCTTTCAAGACTGAGACAAGCTCCAAAGCCGAGACGAGACAAGACCGAGACCAAACACTTTCAAGACTGAGACAAGACGAAGTCCAAACGCCTTCGAGACTGAGACAAAACCAAGTCCAAATGCCTTTAAGACTGACGAGACAAGACCGAGTACCAAGCGTTCAAGACCGAGACAAGACCGAAGACCAAACACTTTCAAGACTGAGACAAGATGGAGTCCAAATGCCTTCAAGACCGAGACAAGACCGAGACCAAACACTTTCAAGACTGAGACAAGACGGAGTTCGACCTGATACAGACAGGAGAGAGCTTCTGGAGATCTTTGTTTTGGTATGTTCCCATTTTATCGACGCGTGAAAAAACATCTCTGTAAATTTTTGGAAACTTTGGACACAGATGAAACAAGACGAGACTGAGCCTAAACCCAGAAGACCTGATTATCTCTTCACTAAAATCATAAATAATGAGACAGACGTGTTTGAAACTCTGCACGAACGAATCACTGTATCATTGTGTCAGAAACGATTTGTGTCCGGACACGTCATTTCTGTGTCTGTTCTCTATCCACACAGCTTTGACACATGTGTTTACATTTTACAGAAATAAAACTTAAAACCACATGACTCATTTGCATAAACTAAGCCTAAAAAAAAACAAAAAAACAGCTCGCTCCTCGTGCGTTGAACACGACTCAGTGGAATATGAGTGTTCTCTCTGTGGGGTTAGGGTTAAGTAGTTGTAGCTCCGCTGTTTCTCGTTTGTCTCTGGTTTGTTTAAACAGTTTTCTTCAATATCGTCACATGACCAATGTCACGAACCCAGAGAATCAGGAAGGAGCGAGTCACAGTGACGTGGACCAATAAGGACGAGACTAGAGCTCCTACATCAGAGTATCAGTGTTTTCAGGCGTCCACACCGCACCGGACCTGGGGCCTCATTTATAAAAAAAAAAAAAAAAAGAAGCAGGAGTTGTCGTAAGTTAGTGCTTACGCCTAGCAGCCACAAGAGGCGTGCGCCACCCAAACTCCATACGAGGACACGAGGAAACAGATTTAACATGAAACACATCAGATACAGATGTTATTCTGCCAATTAAACGAAACATCCAAACGAAAAGTCCTTGAAGTGTGGGTCAGTGTGGGTCTGTGAGTGTGGGTCTGTGAGTGTGGGTCTGTGAGTGGCGGTCTGTGAGTGTGTGGGTGTGGGTCTGTGAGTGTGGGTCTGTGAGTGTGGGTCTGGGTCTGTGAGTGTGGGTCTGTGAGTGTGGGGGTCTGTGAGTGTGGGTCTGGGTGAGTGTGGGTCTGAGTGGGTCTGTGAGTGTGGGTCTGTGTGGAGTGTGGGTCTGTGAAGTGTGGTCTGTGAGTGTGGGTCTGGTGAGTGTGGGTCTGTGAGTGTGGGTCTGTGAGTGGGTCTGTGAGTGGGTGTGTGAGTGTGGGTCTGTGATGGGTGTCAAGTGTGGGTCTGTGAGTGTGGTCGTGAGTGGGTCTGTGAGTGTGATGGGTCTGTGAGTGTGGGTCTGTGAGTGTGGGTCTGTGAGTGTGGTCTGTGAGTGTGGGTCTGTGAGTGTGTCTGTGAGTGTGGGTCTGGGTCTGTGAGTCTGTGGGTCTGGGTCTGTGAGTGTGGGTCTGTGAGTGTGGGTCTGTGAGTGTGAGTGTGGGTCTGTGAGTGTGGGTCTGTGAGTGTGGGTCTGTGAGTGTGGGTCTGTGAGTGTGGGTCTGTGAGTGTGGGTCGTGTGATGTGGGTCTGTGAGTGTGGGTCTGTGAGTGGGTCTGTGAGTGTGGGTCTGTGAGTGTGGGTCTGTGAGTGTGGGTGAGTGTGGGTCTGTGAGTGTGGTCTGTGAGTGTGGGTCTGTGAGTGTGGGTCTGTGAGTGTGGGTCTGTGAGTGTGTGGGTCTGTGAGTTGTGGTCTGTGGTGTCTGTGAGTGTGGGTCTGTGTGTGGGTCTGTGGTCTGGTTGTGAGTGTGTGTGTGGTCTGTGGGTCTGTGAGTGTGTGGGTCTGTGAGTCTGTGAGTGTGGGTCTGTGAGTGTGGGTCTGTGAGTGTGGGTCTGTGAGTGAGTCTGTGTGTGGGTCTGTGAGTGTGGGTCTGTGAGTGTGGGTCTGTGAGTGTGGGTCTGTGAGTGTGGGTCTGTGAGTGTGGGTCTGTGGAGTGTGGGTGTGAGTGTGGGTCTGTGAGTGTGGGTCTGTCAGTGTGGGTCTGTGTGTGAGTGTGGTCTGTGAGTGTGTGTCTGTGAGTGTGGGTCTGTGAGTGTGGGTCTGTGTGGGTCTGTGAGTGTGGGTCTGTGAGTGTGTGTCTGTGAGTGTGGGTCTGTGAGTGTGGGTCTGTGAGTGTGGGTCTGTGAGTGTGGGTCTGTGAGTGTGGGTCTGTGAGTGTGGGTCTGTGAGTGTGGGTCTGGGTCGGGGGCATTATTCTGTTCTTCGTACAGTCAGAGAGCAGCTCTCATGTGCTCAGTTTCCCATTACACAAAAATGTAGGAAAGATTTTGGTTGGGGTCAGGTTCGGGCAGTGGGCTTCGTGTCGTGCGCAGACTCAGGTCACTCTGGCGCTCGGTGCGTAAAGACTAAAGTAAAAATGTTAAAGTTGCGTTCATTAAATCAAAGTCTGGCTCCTGCTGCGTCCAAGGGGAGAGTTTTTGTCTCAGGTCGGGTCATTATTTCGTGCTCTGTGTTGGGTCTGTGTTCTGTAGGTCTGTGGTCGTGGTGTTGGACTGTGGGAGACTCTGCGCTGCACCAGGAACCTGCTCGCGCTCGTGCACGAGTTTCAAATGTAGAATATTGTGGAGAATAATGAGAGGAATAAACAGCCCTTCTCCCTGTTTTGTTGAACCAAACATTTAAATGCGCAAATCTGAAGGTCATTCTTTTATATACGTGGGTTTTCTGATCAAACACTTCCTCAAACTCTGTTCACTTCTGCTTCTCTCCACGAGTGTCACTTTTTCCCCGTGTCTCCAGACTTTGTGTAGAGTTTACAGGAGGTTCCAGAGTTGAGGTAGAGTTAAGCAAAGAGCCACGCCTTAGTCGAGGTTCATAAATACCGTGTTTGGCGTAGAGAGCGCGTACGCAAGGATTTTTGCGTAAGCGAGATTTACAAATGAGGCCCCAGATGGGATGGGCATGATTAGTCGATTAATAAATAATTGATCATTAAGAATTTCATCGATTACGTTAATTTTAATCGACAAACCGAATGTATGTTGCTGTGTGTGTCGTGACCAAACAGGTGTGTACATGTGTCTCTGCATCAGAAGGAGCGAGACACAAACAGTGGGTCAGTCTGTAACGAACCGAAGCACAAATGTGGATTTAACGATGATTTGGACAAGAAATTCCACACTTTCCGTTGCGTTGGGACAAGTGTGAGTCCATGTGCACAGTGGTATAAAGCAGCACATATGTTTCTGTGTCCAGTGGGAAAAAGTTTTACCAGGTGAGAGTCGCTCAATGTGGATGACGAGGCCCGCCCCCCTCCCCCGTACGCTGTCCTGGTTTTGACAAACACAAATCTGGTCACACTGACCTGTATTCACCTGAGTCATGTCTTTTAATCCAACAGAAACTGAACCACATCAGCGACACAAGAGCTGGAGTTTTATCTTCACTTAGTTTATGTAAATTAGTGATGTGGTTTTAAGTTTTGTTTCTGTGAGATTTGAACAAAACTGAATTAAACACATTATAATGTCAAACAGCTGATGTGGCTCTAGAGTCGTTACAGTTTATATGTCGTAAAGTTGAATTTATTTATGCAGATTAGTGCAGATAGTAATAATAATGATGATCATTTTAATATAAAAACGTTAATGATTAATCGATAATCGATCGTTAATTCTTCCGACGATCGATTAAGAAAATTTCATCGAATGCCCATCACTACCCCAGATTCGTGGGAGCTGACGGCACCAGATCGTTCCGTCTCTGGAGCCGTTTTCCATCGGATTATTGTGAACGAACACTGCACCTACGACGAAAACGACTCCAATACTGACGAGTGTGGACGCAAATAAAACTTTCTGCAGCACAAACGACTGATGTGGTTTTAGTTCAGGTTTGTGTTTGATGCGGGAGACTTCACGGAGTTCCTGTTGTGGACGAGCAGCTGGACCGTAAAATCTGTTCATTCTTTTTTTATATTTTTTTTTTAATTCAACTGATTTCAAACTTTTATAAAAAACTGTTTGGAGAAAAAAAAAAAGCGTCAAAAATCAGTTTGGTGTAATAAATAATACAGTTTTTTATTTTCACAGAGTTGTTATTTTCTCGCACGTGTGGCAGGAGCGTGCACGTGTGTCAGGAGCGTGCACGTGTGTCAGAGGAGCGCGCACGTGTGGCAGGAGCGTGCACGTGTGGCAGGAGCGTGCACGTGTGGCAGGAGCGTGCACGTGTGGCAGGAGCGTGCACGTGTGGCAGGAGCGTGCACGTGTGTCAGAGGGGCGTGCACGTGTGGCAGGAGCGTGCACGTGTGGCAGGAGCGTGCACGTGTGGCAGGAGCGTGCACGTGTGGCAGGAGCGTGCACGTGGGCTGCTCAGCTGTTTCCTGAGAGGCTGTTCACTTTGAGCTTCATTAGACACGTCACTCCAGCTCTCCCTCCAACGCTCTCTCCATCCTCTCTCTTTCTCTCTCTTTCTCCCTCCAACGCTCTCTCCATCCTCTCTCTTTCTCTCTCTCTCTCCCTCCAACGCTCTCTTCTCATCTCTCTCTCTCTCTCCCTCCATCCTCTCTCTTTCTCCCTCCAACGCTCTCTCCATCCTCTCTCTCTCTCCCTCCAACGCTCTCTCCATCCTCTCTCTTTCTCCCTCCAACGCTCCCTCCATCCTCTCTCTTTCTCCCTCCAACGCTCTCTCCATCCTCTCTCTCTCTCTCCCTCCAACGCTCTCTCCATCCTCTCTCTTTCTCCCTCCAACGCTCTCTCCATCCTCTCTCTCTCTCTCTCCCTCCAACGCTCTCTCCATCCTCTCTCTCTTTCTCCCTCCAACGCTCTCTCCATCCTCTCTCTCTTTCTCTCTTTCTCCTCCTCTCCAACGCTCTCTCCATCCTCTCTCTCTTTCCATCTTGTTTCTCTCTTCCTCTCTCTCGCTCCTTTAACTCCCCCTTCTCTCTTCTCCAATCTCATCCCTCTCTTTATCTCCCTCTCCTCTATCTCTCTTCCTCTCGATTCTCTCTTTCTCTTCTCTCACTCTTTATCTCCCTCTCCTCCTATCTCTCTTCCTCTCGATTCTCTCTTCTTCTCTTCTCTCACTCTTTATCTCCCTCTCCTCTCTCTCTCAGCTCAAACTCCCCTGAACTTATCTCTCTTTTTGTTCTTTCCTCCTTCTCTCTACCCTTCTCTCCCTCTTTCATCTCTCTCTCCTGTCTCTGATCTCTCTCTCTTCTCCTCCTTCCTCTTTCTCTCTTTCTCCCTCCAACGCTCTCTCCATCCTCTCTCTCTTCTCCCTCCAACGCTCTCTCCATCCTCTCTCTCTTCTCTCTTTCTTTCCCTGCTCTCTCCATCCTCTCTCTCTCCTCTCTTTCTTTCCCTCCAACGCTCTCTCCATCCTCTCTCTCTTCTCTCTTTCTTTCCCTCCAACGCTCTCTCCATCCTCTCTCTCTCCTCTCTTTCTTTCCCTGCTCTCTCCATCCTCTCTCTTCTCTCTCTTTCTCCCTCCAACGCTCTCTCCATCTCCCTCTTTCTCTCTCTCTACCTTCTCTCTTCTCCAATCTCATCCCTCTCTTTATCTCCCTCTCCTCTATCTCTCTTCCTCTCGATTCTCTCTTTCTCTTCTCTCACTCTTTATCTCCCTCTCCCTCTCTCCTTCTTTTTCTCATTTTCTCTTCACTCTCTCTCTCCATCCTCTCTCTGAGTGAAGTTGTTTTTCAGACATAAACATCTTCTCTCCCTCCTCCCTCTTTCTTCTCATCCCTCTCTCTCTCTCTCTTTTCTTTTCGTCTGAGTGAAGTTGTTTTTCGGACATAAACATCTTCTCTCCTTCCTCCTCCACATTTTTAAAAAACTATTTCCAAACATCCCTCGCTCCGTCCATCCGTCCGTCCTTCCTTCTTTCCCTCCTCCTCGTGTTCGCGTCTCTTTCGAATAAATCGCGTTTAAATGAGTAAAAGTACAGAGTGAAGCTTTAATGTCGGCGAAACATCTGGAGGATTTCGGACGTTCGTTAAAAATCCCCCCCAAAAATAAAAGTTCTCACCGCGTTTAAAACCAAAAACCGAACGAAAACCGAACCCGAGTGGTTAAAGATGCACTCTGGAACTTTTCGGCCGGTGTCTGTCACATGCTTGTTTCCATGGAGACGTTAAACGGCATTAAACGTATCTATGTTCAGGAAAAATACGAGGCCGCGAATTGGACTGTTCAGAGTTTTTCTCCGCGTTGTTTCTTCTCGCTGATCGTCTGAAGTTGTGTTTGGAACAGATTACATGTACCAGAGTAATCAGAGTACAAATGATGAGTAACTGTATTCAGTTACAGTTACTGTTTCAGTGAGTGGGAATTGGATTACAGTTACTTGGATGGATTACACAGGGGTAATTTTCCTGTTTTCAAATGTTGTAATTCCATTCATTGTTGGAAACTAAAACAGGACTAAACCAGGACTAAACCAGGACTAAAACAGGACTAAAACAGGTCTAAAACAGGAGGTCTAAAACAGGACTAAACCAGGTCTAAAAACAGGACTAAAACAGGACTAAAAAACTAAAACAGGACTCTAAAACAGGACTAAAAAACTAAAACAGGACTAAAACAGGTCTAAAACAGGACTAAAACAGGACTAAAACAGGAGGGACTCTAAAACAGGACTAAAACTAAAACAGGACTCTAAAACAGGAGGTAAACAGGACTAAAACAGGACTAAACCAGGTCTAAAACAGGACTAAAACAAGACTAAAAGACTAAAACAGGACTAAACCAGGTCTAAAACAGGACTAAACTAAAACAGGTCTAAAACAGGACTAAAACAGGACTAAAACAGGACTAAAACAGGAGGTCTAAAACAGGACTAAACTAAAACAGGTCTAAAAACAGGACTAAAACAGGACTAAACCTAAAACAGGACTAAAACAGGACTAAAACTAAAACAGGACTAACCAGGTCTGACTAAAACAGGACTAAAACAGGACTAAACCAGGTCTAAAACAGGACTAAAACAGGACTAAAACAGGACTAAAACAGGTCTAAAACAGGACTAAAACTAAACAGGGACTAAGGACTAAAACAGGACTAAAACAGGACTAAAACAGGACTAAAACAGGACTAAAACAGGACTAAAAAAAGGACTAAAACAGGTCTAAAACAGGACTAAAACAGGATAAAAACAGGTAGGAGTAAAACAGGTCTGGTTTAGATCTAGTTTAGTCCTGGTTTAGATCTAGTTTAGACCTGGTTTAGTCCTGGTTTAGACCTGGTTCAGTCTGGTTTAGACCTGGTTTCAGTCCTGTTTGGTTTAGATCTGTTTAGTCCTGGTTTAGACCTGGTTTGGTTTAACCTGGTTTAGGTTAGACCTGGTTTAGTCCTGGTTTAGACCTGGTTTAGACCTGGTTTTCTTCTTCTCTCGTCACTTTTCTTTCAGTGAGTTCATTTCCAGTCCAGTATCTCTGTTTACACGTGAATGAACCGAGCGGCGGCTATTTTTAATTCCTCATAAAATAATTTAATGAAGTTTGATATTTTCTGATAAATATAAGAGTTTAATTTCCTCTGAAAACGGAAATGAGACGACGACGGAGAAGAAGGAGCAGCAGCAGGAGGAGGAGGACAAAGTTTTGCCTTCACAGTTGCTCTTATCGCCGCGGCTCCGACTCAAACCCCACAGGAAAACCATAAAAGGACGTCCGCCGTGTCCGCGTCCAAATTTGGAGTTTCCTGACAGTTCTAATTAAGGCCGTCCTTTATGCGCGGGGCTCGTTAGCGCGCGTTAAACGAACGGGTGAAATGAAGAGGAGGAGGCTCCCCGAGGTTAATTAAACGACCACACGGGACGAGGAGGAAGAGCGGCGCACGAACAGGAACGAGCGTTTAAAGAGACTCGGACGGACCGGGAGAAATCTGACTCAAAAGTCCTGGTTCAGTCCTGGTTTAGTCCGGTTTAGTCCTGGTTTAGAGTTTGTTTAGTTTTGTTTTTTACTCCTATTTTAGTCCTGTTTTAGTTTTTGGTTTAGTCCAGGTTTAGTCTCGGTTTAGACTTTGTTTAGTTTTGTTTTTAAGTCCTGCTTCAGTTCTGGTTTAGTCTTCCTTTAGTCCTGATTTAGTCCTGGTTTAGTCTTGTTTTAGTCTTGTTTTAGTCCTGGTCCTGGTTTAGTCCTGGTTTAGTCTCTGTTCTCTGAGTTTCTCTCGGTCGTGTTTCAGTTTAAAAAGTGTGAATCTCTGAGGAGCTGAAGCTCTTCACACGTCCACTGTCCAGCAGGACTCAGACCAGACTAAAACCAGGACTAAACCAGGACTAAACCAGGACTAAACCAGGACCTAACCAGGACCAGACCAGGACCAGACCAGGACTAAACCAGGACAGACCAGGACCAGGGACCAAAACCAGGACCAGACCAGGACTAAACCAGGACTAAACCAGACCAGGACCAGGACCAGACCAGGACCAGACCAGGACTAAACCAGGACCAGACCAGACCAGGACCAGACCAGGACCAGACCAGGGACTAAACCAGGACTAAACCAGGACTAAACCAGGACTAAACTGAGACTAAAACAATCAAATCCAACAGAAAAACCCCTCGTGTGGATTTAAGCCGGATGCCCTTCCTCTCTGTGCCGTAACGAGGGTAAAAGTGTCTTGCAAAGCGACACCACATCGCGCTGCGGGCGGGCGGGAGCTGAACCCCTGACCCCGCGGTGCGTGGGCGGGAGGAGGGGGAGAATTGTCGCTTCCTTCAGGAGGTTTTTGAGTCTCTGGAGTTTCGGCTTCATTTGGAGACGAGAGGAGCCCAGATCTGTCAGAACATCAGTCCTCTGAGATCCAACGAAGAAGAAGAAGAAGAAGAGGAGAAGAGAAGAAGAGGAGAAGAAGAGAAGAGAGAGAGAAGAAGAAGAGAGAAGAAGAGAAGAGGAAGAAGAGAAGAAGAAGAAGAAGAGAAGAAGAGAGAGGAAGAAGAAGAAGAAGAAGAAGAGAGAGAGAGAGAGAAGAAGAAGAAGAAGAAGAGA
Organism: Boleophthalmus pectinirostris; assembly: GCF_026225935.1. Classification (NCBI taxonomy): domain Eukaryota; kingdom Metazoa; phylum Chordata; class Actinopteri; order Gobiiformes; family Gobiidae; genus Boleophthalmus; species Boleophthalmus pectinirostris. The sequence continues at coordinate 2,114,034 of NW_026571207.1, read as the reverse complement.
AGAGGAGGAGGAAGAAGAAGAAGAGAGGAGGAGGAGGAGGAGGAAAAGTGCTCCAGGACCATGGATCTATTAAAATAACTGGATACAGTATTGCTGCTTGTAGCTGCCTCCAGTTGACGTAGTGTCACTCACTGGAACTTCAGCAGAAAAAGTCCCGTGGGCCGAGACAAGATTTTTATCATAGAGGCAATATAATCACAAACTGCTCGTGTTCGTCTGACAGGTCATCTACAGCTTTCAAAATTATCGGATTTGTTGGCGATTTTTACCTATTTTTAGATCATAAACTTTTTCTCGCTCAAAAATCCTTGAGTTGTCTTAAAAAAACGCTTTATAATCGTTAGCTTCGGCTACGCACTGCTCCGCTCTAGTTCCTCTCGCTCTGATTGGTCAAAGCGATCACGTGATACACGAGCCCGCGCTCCGTGCGTGTGGTCGCATGCATTCGCGTGTGCCCGTGGGAGAAAAGAGCACTACTGCGCATGCTCGGTCGGCCCACGGCCACCGGAAGTACCTAGCCATGCTAGGCTAAGCTGGGATCATGCGCCATTGAGCTCAGCCCATTGACTTGAATGGACGGCCATTTTGGAACCTGGGGGCTTGTCCAGGACACAGTTCACAGTTTAACTTCTTGGGTTCTTTTTAAAGACAATACCTGGTTTAGTCCTGGTTTAGTCCTGGTTTAGTCCTGGTTTAGTCCTGGTTTAGTCCTGGTTTAGTCCTGGTTTAGTCCTGGTTTAGTCCTGGTTTAGTCCTGGTTTAGTCCTGGTTTTAGTCCTGGTTTAGTCCTGTTTACCTGGTTTAGTCCTGGTTTAGTCCTGGTTTGGTCCTGTTTAGTCTGGTTTAGTCCTGGTTTAGTCCTGGTTTAGTCCTGGTTTAGTCCTGGTTAGTCCTGGTTTAGTCCTGTTTAGTCCTGGTTTAGTCCTGGTGGTTAGTCCTGTCCTGGTTTAGTCCTGGTTTCAGTCCTGGTTTAGTCCTGGTTTAGTTTTAGTCCTGGTCCTTTAGTCCTGTTCAGTTTAGTCCTGGTTTAGTCCTGGTTGGTTCAGTCCTGGTCCTTTACCTGGTCCTGGTTTAGTCCTGGTTTAGTCCTGGTTTAGTCCTGGTTTAGTCCTGGTTTAGTCCTGGTTCAGTCCTGGTTTTCCTGGCAGTCCTGGTTTAGTCCTGGTTTTAGTCCTGGTTTTAGTCCTGGTTTAGTCCTGTTTTAGTCCTGGTTTAGTCCTGGTTTAGTCCTGGTTTCCTGGTCCTAGGTTTTAGTCCTGGTTTAGTCCTGGTTTAGTCCTGGTTTAGTCCTGGTTTAGTCCTGGTTCAGTCTTGCAGAAGGAAATTGAGGAACAACTTTGAATCTCTCTTTAAACTCTTTTAAAAAACAAACCAATTCCTCTTTCCGCGACGTTAAGACGATAAAATCTCCACGGAAACGAGCGGCCGGACCCTCGGAAAGGCCGGGAAGGTGACGCAGCGAGGCTTTAATTCTCCCCCGGTCGTGATCGCAAGTGCACGTTGTTGTTTCGGCGGCGACATTTCTCTGATGAACGAGTCGAAACCTCCTCCTCCTCGTCTTCGTCTTCCTCCGTCTGAACGAAACAAAACAAACGATGGTGTCTCCTGCGCCTGTCTGCACCTGGCTGCACCTGACACGGCTCCTGTTATCTCTCCGCCGCTTGAATAATGACAAAACCAAAAAAAAAAAAAAAAAAAAAAAAACACAGCGCAAAACGAACAAATAAAAAGGTGAAATGAAGCGAAAAAGAGGAGACAGGAGCGACGGAGCGGACGGCGGGAAGAAGATAAGAGCGGGAAAAAAAAACGACGTCTGGCGGCTCCGTACGTTTAATTGTGTCGTAACCGTCGGTGATTTCAAACGCAATTTCAAAACTTAGAACAGAGTCGATTTTCAAAAGCGATTCTGACGCCGCCGTGAGTTAGTTTTTTTTATTTTTTTCTTAATTTTGCAATAAAAACTTCCCCTTTTACCCCCAAACGAAGTGTTCGACGAGAAAACTGAAAATAAAAACACAATCTTTCTTACAAAACAAACAGTAAACACGTGTCAACAACTTTTTGGACATAAAAATGTTTAATTTTGGGCCTGATCGACAAAAGTGAAAAATATATATGTTTAATATTACTAATATATATATATATATATATATATATAATATATATATATGTAAAATATCAAGTCTGTGAATAAACTAAAAATATCCTTATTGCTTCAAAAAAAAAAAAAAAAAAAGTGCAATGGCCCCATGACTTTCTCTTTCACTTCTCTCTCTCTTTTTACTCTTTTTACTCTCTCTTCTCTTTCTCTTCTTTCTTTTTCTCTTTTCACTCTGTCTCTCTCTTCTCTTCACTCTCTCTCTTTCTCTTTTCTCTTCTCTCTCTCTTCTCTTTTTCTCTTTTCACTCTGTCTCTCTCTTCTTCTCTCTCTCTTTTTCTCTTTTCACTCTGTCTCTTTTTCTCTTCACTGTCTTTCTCTTTTCTCTTTCATCTCTCTTCTCTTTCTTCTCTTTTTCTCTTTTCACTCTGTCTCTCTCTTCTCTTTCACTTCTCTCTTTTTCTCTTTCACTCTGTCTCTCTCTTTCTCTTCTCTTTTCCTCTTTTCACTCTGTCTCTTTCTCTTCTCTCTCTCTTTTTCTCTTTTCACTCTGTCTTTCTCTTTCTCTTTTTCTCTTTTCACTGTCTCTTTCTCTTCTCTTTCTTTTCTCTTTTCACTCTGTCTCTTTCTCTTCTCTTTTTCTCTTTTCACTCTTTTTCTCTCTCTCTCTCTTTCTCTTCTCGTTCTTTTCTTTTCACTCTGTCTCTTTCTCTTCTCTTTTTCTCTTTTCACTCTGTCTCTTTCTCTTCTCTTTTTCTCTTTTCACTCTGTCTCTTTCTCTTCTCTTTTCCTCTTTTCACTCTGTCTCTTTCTCTTCTCTCTCTCTTTTTCTCTTTTCACTGTCTCTTTCTCTTCTCTTTCTCTTTTTCTCTTTTCACTCTGTCTCTTTCTCTTCTCTTTTTCTCTTTTCACTCTGTCTCTCTCTTTCTCTTCTCTTTTTCTCTTTTCACTCTGTCTCTTTCTCTTCTCTTTTCTCTTTTCACTCTGTCTCTTTCTCTTCTCTCTCTCTTTTTCTCTTTTCACTCTCTCTCTCTTCTCTTCTGTTTTTCTCTTTTCACTTTGTCTCTCTCTTTCTCTTCTCTTCTCTCTTTTTCTCTTTTTACTCTCTCTCTCTTCTCTCTCTCTTTTTCTCTTTTCACTCTGTCTTTCTCTTCTCTTCTGTTTTCTCTTTTCACTCTGCTCTTTCTCTTCTCTTCTCTTTTTCTCTTTTCACTCTGTCTTTCTCTTCTGTTTTTCTCTTTTCACTCTGTCTCTCTCTTCTCTCTCTCTTTTTCTCTTTTCACTTTGTCTCTTTCTCTTCTCTCTCTCTTTTCCTCTTTTCACTTTGTCTCTTTCTCTTCTCTCTTTTTCTCTAGAAAGAAGACAATCAGCATTATATCGATACATACGATGTGTCAGAAATCATATCTCGATATATTTAAAATATCGATATATCGACACCTTTAATCCAGAGTGTCGATGCGTGAACACTGAAGACGCGCCGTTAAAAACCGCCCGACGCTCGTGCACGCAGACGCTGGTAAAGCGGACGCCCTGACGCCGCGGTGGAAACGCAGCTTCATGGATTTAAATCTGTTCAACCGACAAATCTGAACCAAACTTCATGAAATAAAGTCACAGTTTTTAGGGGAAATAAAAAGTTGATTCTGAACTGAGTCTGTTTTTGTTTGGAGTGAACAGGATCACAGACCCGCGAAACGTGAAACACAACGACTGAGGACAGTGACTTTTAAAATGTAATCCCCTACAGATTACAGATTACACACACCAGAATGTACTTTTATAACGGAATCTATTAAATTACTTAAAAGTGAGTAATGTAATCTGATTACTTTGGATTACTTGATTTGCTGTAGAGAAACAAAGACGAGGAAATCTTCACATAAGAAGTTTTGTCTGATAAAAGAAAATAAAAAGTCCAGACTTTACTGAACCAAATTAAAAATATTATTGATAGAAGAAGAAGAAACACGTCCACACAGCAGGATTTAGTCCTGTTAAATCCTGTTTTAGACCTGGGTTTAGACCTGGTTTTAGACCTGGTTTTTAGTCCTGGTTTAGTCCTGGTTTAGACCTGGTTTACCTGGTTTCCTGGTTTACCTGGTTTAGACCTAGACCTGGTTTAAACCTGGTTTAGTCCTGGTTTAGACCTGGTTTACCTGGTTTCCTGGTTTAGACCTAGACCTGTTTAGTTTCCTGGTTTAGACCCTGGTTTAGACCTGGTTTAGACCTGGTTTAGTCCTGGTTTAGACCTGGTTTAGACCTGGTTTAGACCTGGTTTAGCCTGGTTTAGACCTGGTTTAGTCCTGGTTTACCTGGTTTCCTGGTTTAGTCCTGGGTTAGTCCTGGTTTAGACCTGGTTTAGACCTGGTTTAGACCTGGTTTAGTCCTGGTTTAGTCCTGGTTTAGACCTGGTTTAGACCTGGTTTAGTCCGATTCCCACTCACTGAAACAGTAACTGTAACTGAATACAGTCACTCATCATTTGTACTCTGATTACTCTGGTACATGTAATCTGTTACTCCCCGACACTGACTGCGGATTTACTTTTCTGACACTGTGCGTTGCTGCTGAGCGTTCCGCCATAGAGGTGCACGTGGGACACCCCCAGAGTGAACGGCACCAGCTCGTTCAGTGTAAATGATTTAAATTCTCTGGATGTGAAAACCCCCAAAGGAAACAGTGTCTGCGCCGCTTTATTTAAACCAACCTCCTCTATTGGACAAGAGAATAATTAAACTGTGTGTGTTTGTGTGACGAGTGTGTGTGTGTGTGTGTGTGTGTGTGTGTGTGTGTGTGTGTTGTGTGTGTGTGTGTGTGTGTGTGTGTGTGGTGTGTGACGAGTGTGTAAACAGTGTGTGTGTGTGTGTGTGTGTGACTGTGTGTGTAACGCAGGACTAAAGCAGGGGTAAACCAGGGTGTGCAGTGACTACACCAGGACTGCTGTGTGACTAACAGGACTGTCTGTCGTTGACCACAGTCGCCCTGGGGCTAAACCAGAGGAGTTTGTGCATAAATCTGACACTAATAGAGTCTCTCACAGAGAAACCAGGGCTTTAAACCAGGACTAACACCAGGACTAAAAGCAGGGAAACAGGAAACCAGGCAGGACTAAAGCAGGACCTAAACCAGGACTAAACCAGGACTAGGACTAAAGGCAGGACTACACCAGATAACCAGGACTACACCAAGGACTACAGGACTAAACCAGGACTAAACCAGGACTAAACCAGGACTAAAAGGCAGGACTAAACCAGGCAGGACTACTAAACCAGGACTGACTAAACCAGGGCAGGACTAAACCAGGACTAAACCAGGCAGGACTAAACACCAGGACTAAACCAGGACCAGGACTAAACCAGGGACTAAACCAGGACTAAACCAGGACTAACCAGGACTAAACCAGGACTACTAAACCAGGACTAAACCAGGACCAGGACTAAACCAGGACTAAACCAGGACTAAACCAGGACTAAACCAGGACTAAACCAGGACTAAACCAGGACTAAAGGACTAAACCAGGACTAACCAGGACTAAACCAGGACTACTAAACAGGACTTAAACCAGGACTAAACCAGGACTAACCAGGACCAGGACTAAACCAGGACTAAAGCAGGACTAAACCAGGACTAAACCAGGACTAAACCAGGACTAAACCAGGACTAAACCAGGACTACACCAGGACTACTAACCAGGACTAACCAGGACTAAACCAGGACTAACCAGGCAGGACTAAACCAGGACTACACCAGGACTAAACCAGGACCCTGAGCAGGGTGTCGCAAAGCGCAATCGGGCGACTTCTGCTTCTACCTCCCGGCCCGTCCTGACAGTGAGTCCTGGTTCAGTTCTGGTTTAGTCCTGGTTCTGTTTTGGTGTTTGCTCTGAGGCCTTGGTCATTAGTGGCACTGAGGGCAGTTGGTCGGGGCCCCTCCAGGTTCAGGGGCCCTAAACAGTCGCCTATTTCTGCCTGATGGCAGCTCCGCCTCTGGTCTAGAGTGAAGATTCTGGAAAACTCTGGTTTGGTGTTTGCGTGTAAAGTGAGACACAGAGTTTTAGGAGCTGACGCCAAAAGTGCGACGAGTGTTTCCCTTTTGCTCTGATGATGATGATGATGATGATGATGATGAAGCATCAGAGCAGCAGTCGTGTTTCTTCTGCTCAAACACTTTTCATGTGTTTCATTGACACACACAGCTGATGTTTCATATACATGACCACAGACCAATGAGGCTTTAGCAGATCTGTGGAGAGGCGAGCCGCTCACTAATGGAACCGGTCAAACAGAAGTAAACAACAAGGGTAAAACTTCAAGTGAATTCATCTGATATAAAACAGTATTGAACAGATACATATGTTCTCTAGTTTATCAAACTGTTCACCTTTTTTCTGTTCCATTTTTGGTTCTAAAGTTCCATATGTTTTAAACAGACCATGTATGAAACATGGAACAAAAATTATTTCCCAAATTTCAAAGACCCAAAAATCCTGTAAATAAATGTTTGTATTTCATCATATCTTGTGTTATTCCATCTTTGAACTGTTGATGAAGGGACATGATTTAAAAAAAAAAGTATTTAAAATGATAAAAGTTTTTTTTGTCTTGAACTTGAAAGAATATGACAGGTTTAACTTGACCCTGTTGGAGTGTAACTCTTTCCTACATTCTGATACTTTACTTATTTCAATAGTTCCTCTAGTTTCTGAATAAGAGACATTTGAATGTCAAAAATCTGACCCTGTTTCCTCCGTTAACACTTGACTGGATCCATGTGTGTGAGTCAAACTTAAACCTGTAATGAAATAAAAGCTCCAGGTTTCCGCCCAGAGTCTCGGTGTCGTCCTGACGACGCTCGATGGAGGATTTATGCTGCTCCATGTAAACGAAAACTTTTTTGAAAACGATGCTGTGAGAACCGTGTTACTTTGGAAAACAGAGGGAGGGAAATGTTTCTTTCTCAACAAGAACGAGTCTGTGTAAACGCAGCATCAGACCTGCTCCTCCTGCTCCAGCTCCGGGCAAAGAGCCGAGAGACGACTGACATCAGCACAGGCTACACACGCTCATGTTTAATACAGATGCCCTCCCGCAGTCTCCACGTGTCTTAGTCTGTGTAAAAGCTGATCATCTCTGAACACTTTCTGAAATGCCTCTGTGTGTGTCAGACGCCCTCCCCCGTGTGCGTCTGAAATAGATTCTCGGATTATTTTAAAGTTTCTCTCAAAGCTGAACTCTTCTTTTTTTCCAATTTTCGAAACCAAAATCCTGCTGTGATAAATATAAGAAATGTAAAAAAAAAAAAAATCTTGTGCTCAGACAGAATCTAAAGTTAACCCGGGTTTTTTTTTTGTTTTTTTTTTGTCCCTCCGCATGTGAGCCGCACTTTTGACACTCGGGAAATGAGAACGAGTCCGACTGCTGACGACAAACGCACAAAACACACACAAAACACACAAAACACACAAAACACACACAAAACACACAAAACACACAAAACACACAAAACACACACTGTACAAAACACACAAAACACACACACTGTATATATAAAAGAGAACAGAATTAGACTCCAGTGATTCACCGAAAGAGAAGAGAGAGAGAGAAAGAGAGAGAGAAAGAGAGAAAGGGGAGAAAGGAGGAGAGAAAGAGAGAGAGAGGGGGGAGAGAGAAAGGGAGAGAGAGAGAGAGAGAGAGGAGGGGGGAAGGAGGAGAGAGAGGAGAGAGGAGAGAGAGAGAAAGGGAGAAAGGAGGAGAGAGAGAGAGAGAGAGAGGGGGAGAAAGGAGGAGAGAAAGAGAGAGAGAGTGGGAGAAAGGAAGAGAGAGGGAGGGAGGAGAGAGAGAGAAAGGGGAAGAAAGGAGAGAGAAGAGAGGGGGGAGAAAAAGAGGAGAAGAAAGAGAGAGAGAGAAGGGGAAAGGAAGAGAGAAAGAGAGAGAGGGGGGGAGAAAGAGGAGAGAAAGAGAAGAGAGTGGGGGAGGAAAGGAAGAGAGAGAGAGAGGGGGGAGAAGGAGGAGAGAAGAGAGGGGGGAGGAGAGAGAGAGAGAGAAAGGGGAGAAAGGAGGAGAGAAAGAGAGAGAGTGGGGGGGAAAGGAAGAGAGAGAGAGAGTGGGGAGAAAGGAGGAGAGGGGGAGGAGAGAGAGAGAAAGGGAGAAAGGAAGAGAAGGGAGGGGGGGAGAAGGGAAGAGAGAGAGAGAGAGAGAGAGAGAGAGAGAGAAAGGGGAGAAAGAGGAGAAGAGAGGAGGAGGAGGAGGAGAGAGAGGGAGAAGGATGGAGAGAGAGAGGAGAGGAGAGAGAGAGAGAGAGGGAGAGAGAGAGAGAGAGAGGAGGAGGAGAGAGAGAGAGGGAAGAAGGATGGAGAGAAAGAAAGGGGAGAAGGATGGAGAGAAGGAGAGGGGAGAGGAGAGGAGAGTGAGAGAGAGAGAAGAGAGAGAGAGAGGGGGAGAAGGGAGGAGGAAGAAAGAAAGGGAAGGAGAGGTGCAGAAGAAAGAGAGAGGGATTTGAGTGAGGGAGAGAGAAAGAGAGAGGCAGAAAGAGGAGAGAAAGAGCGACAGGGATGGAGAAAGAAAGAGAGAAAGAAAGAAAGAAAGAAAGAAGAGAGAGAAAGAGAGAGGAGAGAAAGAGAGAGGTGGTGAGTGGTACCTGGGGTGATCTCGATGTACGTGTCTTGTCTCTCTGGAGGAAACAAAACCTTCGGAGGCTGAGTCGTCTGAAGAGCTGAAAGAAAAAGAGAGGAGAAGAAAGAGGAGAAAAAAGAGGAGAAGAAAGAGGAAAGAGTTAAAACCATCTTCAACATGAAACAAAAGAGAGAGAACATCACATGTTTGAACCAGAACAGAAGAGAGACTCATTTAGTGTAAATGTGTGTAAATGTGTTTTGTCTGATAAAAGAAAATAAAAAGTCCAGACTTTACTGAACCAAATTAAAAATATTATTGATAGAAAAGAAAACACTTCAACAGCAGGATTTAGACCTGGTTTAGTCCTGTTTAGTCCTGGTTTAGACCTGGTTTAGACCTGTTTAGACCTGGTTTAGTCCTGGTTTAGTCCTGTTTAACCTGGTTTAGTAACCTGGTGTTGGACCTGGTTTAGACCTGGTTTGGACCTGGTTTAGTGGTTTAGACCTGGTTTAGACCTGGTTTGGTCCTGGTTTAGTCCTGGTTTAGTCCTGGTTTGGACCTGGTTTTAGACCTGGTTTTAGACCTGGTTTAGTCCTGGTTTAGTCCCAGTTTAGACCTGTTTTAGAACTGGTTTAGTCCTGGTTTAGTCCCGGTTTAGACCTGGTTTTAGACCTGGTTTTAGACCTGGTTTAGTCCTGGTTTAGTTCTGATTTGGACCCGGTTTAGTCCTGGTTTAGTCCCGGTTTAGACCTGGTTTTAGACCTGGGTTTAGTCCTGGTTTAGTCCTGCTTTAGTCCTGGTTTAGTCCTGGTTTAGTCCTGGTTTAGTCCTGGTTTAGATCTGGTTTAGACCTGGTTTAGACCTGGTTTAGTCCTGGTTTTAGTCCTGGTTTTCCTGGTTTAGTCCCTGGTTTAGACCTGGTTTAGTTTCCTGGTTTAGTCCTGGTTTAGTCCTGGTTTAGTCCTGGTTTAGTCCCTGGTTTAGTCCTGGTTTAGTCCTGGTTTAGTCCTGGTTTAGTCCTGGTTTAGTCCTGGTTTAGACCTGGTTTAGACCTGGTTTAGACCTGGTTTAGACCTGGTTTAAGATCTGGTTTACCTGGTTTAGCCCAAAACGTGAAAACAGTAAAATCCCTCTGTGTAATCCATTTACTTCAACAAAGTAACTGTAATCCAATTCCCACTCCCTGAAACAGTAACTGTAACTGAATACACTCATCATTTGTACTCTGATTACTCTGGTACATGTAATCTGCGAGCGTCTGTTTTGTTATTTGAATGTGAATAGGCCCTGATGAATCGGCCTGATGTGTGGTTTTGGTCTCGGTGGAAATTACAGGTCTGGAGTGGGACTAAACACCGGGTCTGGACCGTGTTTACCTCAGGCGCCACAAATCAGCTGTTCCTGCGGCGCCGCCATCGCGGACGAAACATTTGAATAAAATAAAAGTTAGAAATTAATGAGCGGTTAAAAAACGACAGCACAATAAACAGGGTAAAGCAGTTTAAATGTTGTTCTAACGATGTTCCTGCTCGAAAACAGTTCTGTGACGTCATGAGCAGTGTCGGGGAGTAACAGATTACATGTACCAGAGTAATCAGAGTACAAATGATGAGGAACTGTATTCAGTTACAGTTACTGTTTCAGTGAGTGGGAATTGGATTACAGTTACTTTGTTGAAGTACATGGATTACACAGGACTGTTAAACCAGGACCAGGACTAAAACATGTAAAACAGGACTAAGGTAAACCAGGACTAAACAGTAAACCCTAAACCAAGGACTAAAACCAGGAACAGGACTAAACAGGACTAAACCAGGTTAAACAGTTAAACCAGGTAAACCAGGACTAAAACCAGGACTAACCAGGCTAAACAGACTAAAACCAGGACTAAACCAGGGTAAAAACATGACTAAACCAGGACTAAACCAAGGAGTAAAACAGCTTAAACCAGGACTAAACCAGGAAACCAGGACTAAACCAGGACTAAAACATGACTAAAACATGACTAAAACCAGGACTAAACCAGGACTAAAACATGACTAAAACCAGGACTAAACCAGGACTAAACCAGGACTAAAACATGACTAAAACCAGGACTAAACCAGGACTAAAACATGACTAAAACCAGGACTAAACCAGGACTAAAACATGACTAAAACCAGGACTAAACCAGGACTAAACCTAAACAGACTAAAGACTAAACCAGACTAAACCAGGACTAAACAGACTAAAAAAGGACTAAACCAGGACTGACCAGGAACTAAACCAGGACTAAAAAACAGGACTAAAAACTGACTAAACAGGACTACAAGGAAAAACAGGTTAAACCAGCCTAAACCAGACTAAACCAGGAACTTAAACAGGACTAAACCAGGACCAGATAAACAGGATAAACCAGGACTAAACCAGGAACTAAAACAGACTAAACAGGACTAAACCAGGACTAAACCAGGTCTAAAAACCAGGACTAAACCAGGACTAAACCAGGACTAAACCAGACTAAACCAAGACTAAAACAGGACTAAACCAGGACTAAAACGACTATAAACAGGACTAAACCAGGACTAAACCAGGACCAGGACTAAAACTAAACCAGGACTAAAAACAGGACTAACTAAACCAGGACTAAACCAGGACTAAAAGACTACTAAACCAGACTGACTAAAACAGACTAAACCAGGACTAAAACATCAGACTAAACCAGGACTAAACCAGGACTGACTAAAAACCAGGACTGACTAAAACCAGGACAGACTAAACCAGGACTAAACCAGGACTAAACCAGACTAAAACATGACTAAAACCAGGACTAAACCAGGACTAAAACATGACTAAAACCAGGACTAAACCAGGACTAAACCAGGACTAAAACATGACTAAAACCAGGACTAAACAAGGACTAAACCAGGTCTAAACCAGCTCTAAACCAGGACTAAACCAGGACTAAACAAGGACTAAACCAGGTCTAAACCAGGATTAAAGCAGGACTAAACCAGGACTAAAACATGACTAAAACCAGGACTAAAAAGGAACTAAAACAGGACTAAACCAGGACTAAAACATGACTAAAAACCAGGACTAAACCAGGACTAAAGGACTAAACCAGGACTAAACCAGGACCAGGACTAAACCAGAACTAAACCAGAACTAAACCAGGACTAAACCAGGACTAAAAAAGAACTAAAACAGGACTGAACCAGGACTAAACCAGGACTAAATCAGGTCTAAATCAGGACTAAACCAGGTCTAAACCAGGACTAAAACAGTACTAAAACCCAGGTCTAAATTAGATCTAAACTAGATCTAAACCTGGACTAAACCAAGACTAAAACAGGACTAAAACAAGACTAAACTAGAACTAAACCAGGACTAAAACAGGATTTAACAGGACTAAATCCTGCTGTGTGGACGTGTTTCTTCTTCTTCTATCAATAATATTTTTAATTTGGTTCAGTAAAGTTTGGACTTTTTATTTTCTTTTATCAGACAAAACTTCTTATGTGAAGATTTCCTCGTCTTTGTTTCTCTACAGCAAATCAAGTAATCCAAAGTAATCAGATTACATTACTCACTTTAAGTAATTTAATGGATTATGTTACAAACTACATTTTGGTGTGTGTAATCTGTAATCTGTAGTTTTCAGGTTTTTAACAGCTCGTTTTTGCAGAGATTGGCAATTCCAGGACTGAAATGACCCAAAATGATTCTAGTGAAAAATGCATTAAAAAAACAAAAAAAAAACATATATAAGTTGCACTTTTAGGGGAAATTTATGTTTTAACATCAGAGACCAGGAACAACAAGAATCCATGTATCATTCGTTCATTCGTTTTTCAAAACAAAACCAAAAATAAGAAAACAAACAAAACAAAACAAAAAAATTCTCCAAAACCAAAATGAAAAAAACAGATAAAGATGAGTTTTTTCAGTCTTTTGATTTTGTGTTTAAATGAAAAATTGAAAAAAATGGATACGGATCGTTATCCCTTCCCAACGGAATTGAAAAAATAGCGAAATAGTGAAATCATCCCAGAGTTTGCAGAGAATAAATGTGGAGCGACAACAAAGCAAAACCCCGATCCCTCGCTCGACCTCGGTTACGAATTTAAAAAGTCAACGCCAAAACGAAAGTCTCCAACTGTTCACCAAGAAACACCTTCCACTGCAAAGAGACCAAGACGTGATGTTGCTGTAAAACCACAAGAACAAGAAAGTGCAGCTCAGTCTGTTTGTCTTCTGCTCCTCTACATTAACAAACAGGATTTTGCTTTGTTGTTGCTCCACATACAAAATGTTCTCTGCAAACTCAGGATGATTTAGTCAGTCAAATGTTTCCTTTTTGGTTCTTCCTGTGGATCAATCCTGCCCATCACCTTCACCTTTCACTATTTTTCAATTCCGTTGGGAAGAGAAACAGTTTGAACAGAGGTTTGAGTCACACACATCTGATTCACTTTTACATTTATGGAGTTCGCAAACAAATTTCTCGAGCCGTTTTCCGCTGTTAGGATCCAACAACCACAACAATTAACGACGTCCGAATCCCAAAACTAAAAATATGACAATATCAGAACCAGAAACAAAAGTGACATGGTTCAAAAGACTTGAAAAGATCGACTTTGACAACAGACACGTCCCACTGGGAAAACAAACATGGAGGTTTGATGCTCACTTTTTTGGAAAATCCTTCCCAGTGTGAATTGCGCAATAACCGGAAGTCTGAGATTCTTGAAAATATTCTTTTTCTTGCTGGCTCCATCGCAAAAAAAAAAAAAAAAAGAATCTCAAATAGAATGTACCAAACTCACAATAACCACAAAGGGGGAATCCGTTGCGTTTCACTGGCCCTTATGTTTCAAATCCGCGAACCACTTCCTGAACCAGTGATGAACAAACGGAGCCTCGTGAAGCATCGACACCTCAGTCTCAATATCGTCTCAAATGTTTGGACGTGTCTGAGAAACACTGACCTCTGGTGGACAAATTTAACCATTGTTACACAGGTGTCTGGGCATCGATGAAGTATTGTTAGTGTAAGACAACACGTACCTAACAACAAGAAGAATAAATATACTTAAACTTCTTAGGTTCTTTTAAAGACGATGCAGTAAAGTGTATTTCCCTTGTTGCACGGGGCCGCGTAACTAGTTATACACTTTACTGCATTGTCTTTAAAAAGAACCTAAGAAGTTTAAGTATATAAGAAGACAAAATGAACATCATTGGCTTAAGAATAAATATAGCTGCAAGCGACGATGATCGGCCCTCGCTCGAGCCTATGCCGCACCCCGGCCACGCTGAGCCCTGCACATGCCGCGCCCCATGAATGCACCTTACCCCTTGACCTGACTCCTGAATTAACACTAACCCCTAAACCAGGGGTGGAGAAACTACGGCCCTTTAAACCTTTTAATCCGGCCGCCGAACTGGAATAAATGACAATAATAAACCTTGTTGATGTTTTGTTTTTCCTGCATTTCCAGCGTTTCCCAGGAGATGGCGCACTATATATACATTGAGTTGTGGCGTATTATGTTGGCCGCAATGCTTTATGGGAAAGTGTTCTTACAGGAGTCATTGGGACCATGAGTGAAGTAGTTGGTGCTGTTGGTAAGATATAAGATGCACTGCTTCCAGTTTGAGTTGGTAAAAATCAATCAAGGAAACCTGTGTCTCTGAGTTGTAATTATTAATGTCTTCAACATTTTGGAGTCAGGTTTTATCAACTCACAGGTGAATATCTGTGGTTGTTTGGCGTGAGCTTTGTGTTTGAGCTGTTACCAGTCAGATTTGAAAACGGTGAACTCATGATAAACATTCACTCGTGTTGTGCAGTGGAACACGTCTCAACACTTTTATGTTCTGAATCTTTCACATCAGTGATGAAACGTGTAGCGTCTGAAGTCCTGGATAAATGTGAATAAGAATGTGATGAATCTGAGCTCTTAACACGTCATGTCCTGTCTTCTGTCCGGCCCTTCAGTCAAACTTTAGGACCCTATGTGGCCCACGAGCCAGAAAGTTTGCCCACCCCTGCCCTAAACCTACCTGAACTCCTAAAGGGCCGTTCACACCAGGCGTCAAAGCCACTTTCAATGTAAAGTCGATGTGGACGCGCGACTAGAGCGTCCTGCGTTTTTGCGGCGCGTTTTCGGCGTCAGCGCGGCGCGAATCTGGCGTCGACGCGGCGCGTCTTGAGCGTTTTGGCGTCAGCGGCCAAGACGCGCGTCCAAGGCGTCAGCGTCAAGAAGTTGAAAATGCTGAACTTTTCGCGTCAGACGAGCCGCGTCAACCAATCAGGGACGAGTATCCAGAGACGCAGCGACGTTATTATCAGGAAGAAAAACCCCAGAACCAGAACGAGAACCACAAACATGAGCGGAGAATAAATATATACACCACAATCACCGAGACGATCGCGAGGACTACACCAGGACCGGACCAGGACTAAACCAGGACTAGACCGGGACTAAACCAGGACTAGACCGGGACTAAACAAGGACTACACCGGGAGACTAGACCGAGGACTAGACCGGGACTGATCCAGTGTCATTAGTGGAGTATAAATATAAACGCCCCAGTCGTCGACCCGATTTCCTCCGCTGATGTTTTATGTCATAAAAACACTAAAGTCTCTCAGTCTGGTCTGACATTGTTTCGGGAAAAGACCAGGACCGGGCTCTTGTTTCCAGGGCAACGGACGCACGTCAAGTATTTTTGTCCCGTTCGTCCACGGCGTCAAAGACACGAGCGTCGGGGGCGTCTAAACTCAAATGCAAAGGCTCCAAATAGAGACGTCAAGGCGTTTTTTGATGCTTTGGTGTGAACGGCCCTTAACTTTTACCCTAAACCCTAAAACCCTAAACCCTAAACCCTGACCTTAACCAGTCACAGGGGCCTGTGCCTAAACTTAACCAGACACTGGACTTGACCTGTGACCTTGTCAGGCCTCTTTGACTTTTCTGTATATTTATACATATTGTAAATAGTCAAATTTTACAAAAACTGTTTGAAAGTCAGGGGGACGTGACGCACACAGACTCTGTTCCTCATTCTCACGTTGATCTTCAGTAGAGCAACTTGCCTCCCAGTTTACGAGAGCTGGTTGTGCCTCGAATCTGAAGAAGGACAGAATATTGTCCGAAACGTTCTTCTGGTCTTTTCATTTTTGTAAATAGTTCTTGTAAATATTTAAAAAGTTAATTTAAAAAAATAATAAAAACAAAAAAACAATACAAAAGAGTGCTGGAAAAGCATGTAAAAATCTGTACAAAAAAAAAAAAAAAAGTAAAGTTAAATAAAGTAAAGTTAATTCTGCGAGTTTGAAAAGGGCAGTGCAGAAATAGAAAAGGACCAAACAGATTGAGAACAGTTCTTCCTCCTCAGGCGACTCCTAAACTTTTACATTTTTAAACACGGAGCCTTACTGTTTCCACAAAGACTGAAGTTCCTTTAAAGCTGCGCCGTGGAACTTTTCGGTCGGGGCGTCCGTCACCTGCTCGTTTCTACGGATACGTCGCTGCTCTCCCCGGAATGTTCCGCAGTGTGACATTAAACGGCTCGACTTTACGTTTGTTCAGTTACGGCGGAGTTTTTACAGCTCAAATCTGGACTCTGGTTTAGTGCAGGTTCTGGGTAACACAAGTCCAGTTTGAGTCCTGGTTTAGTCCTAGTTTAGTCCTGGTTTAGTCCTGGTTTAGTCCTGGTTAGTTTAGCTGGTTTAGTCCTGGTTTAGTTCTGGTGGTTTAGTCCTGTTTAGGTTTAGGTTTAGTCCTGGTTTAGACCTGGTTTAGTCCTGGTTTAGTCCTGGTTTAGTCCTGGTTTAGACCTGGTTTAGTCCTGGTTTAGTCCTGGTTTAAGTTTAGTCCTGGTTTAGTCCTGGTTTAGTCCTGGTTTAGTTCTGGTTTAGTTCTGATTTAGTCCTGGTTTAGATCTGGTTTAGACCTGGTTTAGGTTTAGTCCTGGTTTAGTCTGGTTTAGTCCTGGTTTAGTCCTTGGTTTAGTCCTGGTTTAGTCCTGGTTTAGGTTTAGTCCTGGTTTAGGTTTAGTCCTGGTTTAGTCCTGGTTTAGTCCTGGTTTAGTCCTGGTTTATGTGTTTAGACCTGGTTTAGTCCTGGTTTAGACCTGGTTTAGGTTTAGTCCTGGTTTAGTCCTGGCTTAGTCCTGCTTTAGTCCTGTTTAGTCCTGTTTAGTCCTTGTTTAGTTAGTCCTGGTTTAGTCCTGGTTTAGGTTTAGTCCTGGTTTAGTCCTGGTTTAGTCCTGGTTTAGGTTTAGTCCTGGTTTAGTCCTGGTTTAGTCCTGGTTTAGTCCTGGTTTAGTCCTGGTTTTAGGTTTAGTCCTGTTTAGTCCTTGTTTAGTCCTGCTTTAGTCCTTGTTTAGTCCTGGTTTAGTTTAGTCCTTGTTTAGTCCTTGTTTAGTCCTTGTTTAGTCCTGGTTTAGTCCTGGTTTAGGTTTAGTCCTGCTTTAGTGCTGGTTTAGTCCTGTTTAGTTTTAGTTTAGTCCTGGTTTAGTCCTTGGTTTAGTCCTGGTTTAGTCCTTGTTTAGGTTTAGTCCTGGTTTAGTCCTGGTTTAGTCCTTGGTTTAGTCCTGGTTTAGTCCTGGTTTAGTTTGGTTTAGTTTAGTCCTGGTTTAGTCCTGGTTTAGTCCTGGTTTAGTCCTGGTTTAGGTTTAGTCCTGGTTTAGTCCTGGTTTAGTGGTTTAGTCCTGGTTTAGTCCTGGTACCTAGAAAATACCAAAAGTATGTCTAAACACAGACTTGGTGACTGTGAGGGGGTCGCCTCTCCGCAGATCTCACCTGTAACTCCAGAAAGGTTTAAAGTCACACCGCGGAACATTCCAGACAGAATAACAACATCTCCACCGGGAAAAGTGACACAGTGCAGCTTTAAACGGCAGAGTGGTGAGCCCGTGTCCTCCCCTCAGTGAGGAGGTTGTGGGTTCGATTCCCGAGTTGCTTTTTTTAACGTTGATTGAAAGAAAAAGAAAAAAGAAAAATGTGACAGAGTCGAGCTCGTCGGGTTTAATAAAGAGTGAATCATGTGGAGATGTGACCTTTACCAGAAAAATGAACAGACTGACACAGAGACGGAGACGGAGGAGAGGAGAGGAGGAGGAGAGGAGGAGGAGAGAGAGGAGAGGAGGAGAGGAGGAGAGGAGAGAGAGGAGGAGAGGAGGAGGAGAGGAGGAGAGGAGGAGAGGAGAGGAGGAGAGGAGGAGAGGAGAGAGGAGAGAGAGAGAGAGAGGAGAGAGGAGAGGAGAGGAGAGGAGGAGAGGAGAGGAGGAGAGGAGGAGAGGGAGGAGGAGGAGGAGAGGAGGAGGAGAGGAGGAGAGGAGGAGGAGAGGAGGAGGAGGAGAGGAGAGGAGGAGAGAGGAGAGGAGGAGGAGAGGAGAGAGGAGGAGAGAGAAAAGGAGGAGAGGAGAGAGAGGAGGAGGAGAGAGAGGAGGAGGAGGAGGAGGAGGAGGAGGAGGAGGAGAGAGGGAGGAGAGGGAGAGAGGAGAGGAGGAGAGAGAGAGAGGAGGAGGAGGAGGAGAGGAGGAGAGAGAGGAGAGAGGAAAGGAGGAGAGGAGGGAGGAGAGGAGGAGAGGAGAGGAGAGAGGAGAGGAGAGAGGAGGAGGAGGAGAGGAGAGAGGAGGAGGAGGAGAGGAGGAGGAGGAGGAGGAGAGGAGGAGGAGAAAGAAAGAAAGAATGATGGAAAGAGACGGAGACGGAGGGAGAGAGAGAAGAGGGGGGTGAGAGACCTAAAATAGTGAAGGAAGGGAGAAGGAGGAGAGAGAAAGACCGAGTCCAAGTGTCTTCAAGACCGAGACAAGACCGAGTCCAAGTCCAAGAAGCACCTTCAAGACCGAGACAAGACCGAGTCCAAGTGTCTTCAAGACCGAGACAAGACCGAGTCCAAGTGTCTTCAAGACCGAGTCCAAGCACCGAGTCTTCAAGACAAGACCGAGTCCAAGTGTCTTCAAGACCGAGACAAGACCGAGTCCAAGTGTCTTCAAGACCGAGTCAAGACCGAGTCCAAGACCGAGCCTTCAGAGACCGAGACAAGACCGAGTCCAAGCGTCTTCAAGACCGAGACAAGACCGAGTCCAAGTGTCTTCAAGACCGAAGTCCAAGCGCCTTCAAGACAAGACAAGACCGAGACAAGACCGTCCAAGTCCTTCAAGACCGAGTGTCTTCAAGACCGAGACAAGACCGAGTCCAAGTGTCTTCAAGACCGAGAGTACAAGACCGTCCAAGTCTTCAAGACCGAGAGTCCAAGCGTCCTTCAAGACCGAGACAAGACCGAGTCCAAGCGTCCTTCAAGACCGAGTCCAAGCGCCTTAGACAAGACCGAGTCCAAGCGCCTTCAAGACCGAGACAAGACCGAGTCCAAGTGTGTCTTCAAGACAAGACCGAGACAAGACCGAGTCCAAGTGTCTTCAAGACCGAGACAGAAGCGCCTTCAAGACCGAACAAGACCGAAGTCCAAGTGTCTTCGAGACAAGACCGAGTCCAAGTGTCTTCAAGACCGAGACAAGACCGAGAGTCCAAGTCCGTCTTCAAGACCGAGAACAAGACCGAGTCCAAGTGTCTTCAAGACCGAGTCCAAGTGTCTTCAAGACCGAGACAAGACCGAGTCCAAGTGTCTTCAAGATGGAGACAAGACCGGGGGATAGAAAAAGAGGTAGAGGACAGAGAGAAAGAGAGGGAAATGAGAGAGAGGGATAGAAAGAGAGAGAGAGAGAGGGAGAGGAGGTAGAGGAGAGAGAGGAAAGCGAGAGAGATAGAAAGAGGGAGAAGAGAGAGAGGAAGGGAAGAGAGGAAAGAGACAGAGAGAAAAGAGGAAAAAGAGGGACAGAACCAGGACTAAACACAGAGGAGCACTTCCTGTATTGGCACATGACGTCACAAGTTGGAACAGAGTGTTTTTTTGTTTGTATTTTTAGAGAGACGAACTCTTCTAAATCTTCAGGTTTTTGTGTTCAACATTTGAATAAAACAAAACTCGACTCCGTGACGAGGAAACAACATCAGAAACACAGGATCCATTTTGTGCGACATTAAACCTCCCGAGTCTTTGAAACGTGAAACTGGATTTTTCTCGCCGCGTCGCCTCCGTGTGCGGACGTGTCGGAGTGGGCGGGACATGTGCTCCGATTGGCCCGTCACCAGCCTGTACCTGTGAATATGCAAATGAGGCGAGTGGGCGCGATTTGGACGACGGCGAGCGCATATGTCTGCGGTTCACATGAGAGTGTGACGGCGGCAGAGTGGTTAGCCCGTCTGCTCCTGTCTGTGTGTGTGTCTGTGTGTGTAAATAAAAATAAAAAGTAAAAATAAATAAACAAAAATACTCAAGTAAAAGCATCACATGAAAAAAAAATAAAAAACTACCGTATTTATTCGATCAGAGCCGTTTTTAT
>NW_026571207.1:2031419-2088919 GCF_026225935.1 Boleophthalmus pectinirostris | reverse complement strand
TCTAGTTTCTGAATAAGAGACATTTGAATGTCAAAAATCTGCCCTTGTTTCCCTCCGTTAACACTTGACTGGATCCACATGTAGGTGCCGTAAAGACATGGAAAATTCATTTTAGGTCATGAAAAAGAAATTGAAATTAGAAATTTGTCAGTGAAAAAGAGGTGGAACCGTTTATGTGACTCTGTATGAGACACTCGAAAGCACAGAGATTTGACGACCGTAGTTTTGGGAGGATTCACGTGGTTCAGAGGAACGTAGGCGAGGCAGGGGTCACTTGTTTTCAAGGCGGCCGCTTTAAGTGCTGCGGGAAACTCTGATATCTCCAGTACTGTCCTATAGTGACCTGCAACACGAGGGTCCAGGACTGAACCAGGACTGAACCAGGACTGAACCAGGACTGAACCAGGACTGAGTGTCGGGACGGGTCCAGAGGTACACCTGCGTAGACCGTCAGGTGACCGCAGGTGAAACCGGACTGTTTCACAACAGTTTCATGGACATTTATTTTGTGTTTGAGTTCCTGCAGGACAGATTGTGAAGACCTCAGGGACACTTCTTTGACTTTGACTCTGCCCGGCAACAAGTGACGTCTGAAATGTGATTGGTCAGATGCTTTAATAGGAAAATACACGTGTGGAAGCAGCACAAGCATCTGAGAGGTTACACCCTCATCATCAGAAAGCCCACTAGTCAGAAAGCCCACTAGTCAGAAAGCCCACTAGTCAGAAAGCCCACTAGTCAGAAAGCCCACTAGTCAGAAGGCCCACTAGTCAGAAGCCCACTAGTCAGGAAGGCCCACTAGTCAGAAAGCCCACTAGTCAGAAAGCCCACTAGTCAGAAAGCCCACTAGTCAGAAAGCCCACTAGTCAGAAAGCCCACTAGTCAGAAGGCCCACTAGTCAGAAGGCCCACTAGTCAGAAGGCCCACTAGTCAGAAAGCCCACTAGTCAGAAAGCCCACTAGTCAGAAAGCCCACTAGTCAGAAGGCCCACTAGTCAGAAAGCCCACTAGTCAGAAAATCATTCCCTCTTCTATTGGTTTGTCATCAACATTTCTCTTGAACAGGGAATAATCCCTGGATATCAGGGAAGAATTAGTAAACTTTTGGATGTTTACCAATTAAAAATGGCTGCAACATCAACATTTTTAGAGATATTGACAGGAAAACACATAATCAATGCATAACAGCATTAGCTAAGGCCAACATTACTTAATTTGTTGGTTTACAAACCCACCAATGCTTTATTAAAAGAAAAAGATTTAAAATAAAATTGAAATGAAGGTTGTAGAGCTCGAATTACTGAACATTTTACAAGTTGTTGCCTGAAAATCAGACAATGATTAACCCTGTTCCACTTAAGACAGACATTTCCACCCAAATCATTATTTCTTCAAACATTTTTGCTGTATTTTAAGGGTTTAATATATTTATTACTTTTAATATTTACTTTTTAAAATATTTAAAACTTGAAATACAATTTCATTTGTAACAATTTGTAACACGACCTGAACATGGATTTTCTGACTAGAGGCTCTTCTGATGATGAAACAACCTCTGAAAGGAAGAGGACAGAACATTTGGAATTATGAACATCAGTCTGAGATTTAGATGTTTTTTTAGACCAGCACAGACTCGTAAAATATATCGAGATATATTTTAGCTGCACATCGCTCAGCCCTAAATGAAGATTATTACTTTATTTATACAGCTGTTCCATCTTGTTTTTTGTTATTTCACTTTCCCTATTAGAGCTGAATTGTAACACAGACGCAGGCCGGGAGTCCAACCCACAACCTCCTGGTGAGGGGGAGGCGACGGGCTAACCACTCTGCCACAGCGGCGCTCTCAGAGCTCAGGCTCCGTTTGTCTTTTCATAACGAGTCGACTTGAATCAGACCTGGTTGGGGACAGTTCCAGGTCTGTTCCGGGGCTGCGCTAACCCCCGTGGAGCAGGAGCTAATTATCTCTGCTAACTGGAGGCTCTGTGACGTCTGCGGCGGCGCTCGGGCGGCGCTCGGGACTGGAGCAGAGGAGCAGCCGTCACAGAAGCGTCTCACCCACCTCACATTTATCTGTTTTTACTCCAGAGTCTGAACCACACCTGCAGCGAACAGAAGAGTCACTGTAGACTAGAGTCCGACCGATATGGATTTTGTTGTGGCCGATATGAAACCGATATAATGGGAGTTGAAGCTGCCGATATAATCACCGATATATTTAGTGATGTAAAAATTCACTGTAAATGTTGAATTGTTAACAAAACTTAGGTTTGGCTCTAGTGGATTCTAAATTGGGTTTATTTAGGCAACATTTATTGTTATTCTGCCTCTTTACATCATATTTACAGACAGTAGGTTGCCTTAATGGCATTTTTGCATCACATTTAGACACTAGTGATGGGGATTCCAGTTCTTTTTAGAGAACCGGCTCTTTTGGCTCGGCTCACTAAAAGCTGCTGGTTCTTTTGGCTCCCAAGTGGCTCTTCAGATTGTTTTGTTGCAAGCAGGACTAAAGCAGGACTGAATCAGGACTGAACCAGGTCTAAACCAGGACTGAAACAGATCTAGACCACATGTAAAAGAGGACTAAACCAAAACTGAACCAGGACTTAATGTCGGGACTCGGTCTCTATCTCTCGTGCCCAAGATTAGTCCTGGTTTATTTATTTTATGCTAAACTACAGCCAAATATGCAACTTTTTTTTTATCCTATGCACATGCAAATTTCTCAAAGTTTAGTTTTGAGCCGCTGCCGCTGTCAAACTACGGGTCTGCACGCGGCGTGAAGAGAAAAAAAATGAGAGAAAGAGAAAACACGGCTCCCAATAAGGATCAGGCTCCCGTCGTTCGCTTCAAAGAGCCGAATCTAAGAGCCGCTTCGTTCGCGACCGACCCATAACTAGTAAAGAAACTAGCGCTATTAGTCTTTAGCCGTAAATACGTGGCGCCGCAGTAATTAATTATATGCGCAAATGTCATAATTCACACGTCTGTTCACAGCTCATTTACATCAGTGCAGGTCCAGTAACAAATATACGACCAATATAATCACTTTACAATAGACCAATAGAAAACAGTCTGTTTATGTGCAGGAGCTACAGCAGAAAACCCATAACAAATGACCAAAACCAGCTTCAAAGTCGACATATTTCCAACACTCAGCCTCACACAGGCTCCTCCCACATCACAAGTCTGAACTAATAAATGGTTCAGTCCTGGTTTAGTCCTTTGGTTAGTCCTGGTTTTCCTGGTTTAGTCCAGTCCTGGTTTTCAGTCCTGGTTTAGTCCTGGTTTAGTCCTGGTTAGTCCCTTTAGTCCTGGTTCAGTCCTGGTTTAGTCCAGGTTTAGTCCTGGTTTAGTCCAGGTTTAGTCCTGGTTTCAGTCCTGGTTTAGTCCTGGTTTAGTCCTGGTTTAGTCCTGGTTCCAGGTTTAGTCCAGGTTTAGTCCAGGTTTAGTCCTGGTTTAGTCCTGGTTTAGTCCTGGTTTAGTCCTGGTTTAGTCCAGGTTTAGTCCTGGTTTAGTCCTGGTTTAGTCCTGGTCCTTTCACAAAATTATGAACTAAAGTTTTATAAAAGTACCAATTAAAATACCAAAGTGTCCAGAAGATTCTCCAACCCGACCAAACATCCCTCTCCCTCCTCTCTCTCTCTCTCTCTCTCTCTCTCTCTCTCTTCTCTCATCTCTTCATCTCTCTCTCTTTTCTCTCTCCTCTCTTTCTCTTCTCCTCTTTCTTGCAGATGTCAAATTCTCTCTGTTTTCTTTTCTTCCTCAGATTCTTCTCTCTCGTTTCTTCTCTCTCCTCACTCTTTCTTTCTCTTCTATTTCTTTCTGGCTCTCCTTTCTCCTCCCTCCATCACTTTCTCTCTCTCCTCTCTTTCCTTCTCCTCTGTTTCCTCCTGACATCAGATCCTCTCCTCTTCTCTCTCTCTCTCTTTCTATTCTCTCTCTCTCTCTCTCTCTCTCTCTCTCTCCTCTCTCTCTCTCTATCTCCTCTCCTCCTCTTTTCTCCTCTCTCTCTCCTCCTCTTTTCTCTCCTCTCTCTCTCTCACACAGGCTCCTCCCACATCACAAGTCTGAACTAATAAATGTCCTTTTAATCCAGACTCAAACCGATGATGTGATGTGGTGAGTTTGTACAAAGTTCTACCCGCTGCTGTTTTATGATTTCACGGTGAGAACTTGAGATGAGGAGGAGGACGGCTCGAGGTTTCAACAGGGAACATCTGGAGGCTCCTCTGTCCCCCCGGTGAACAGAGGAACATCAGTCTGACCCTGTCCTGGTCCATGTGGGCTGGTGTCTGCGTCTGGACTCAAACCACAATCCGCCGTCTGCCCGTCAGTGACCCTGACCCTGTCCCCGAGGCCCTCGAGGTCCACTGCTGCAAGACCGGTCAACCCAAAAGGTTAAGACTCACTGTTCTAGACAGTGACTAAGTGGAGCAAGTGAGTGTGACGTCCCCCACAGCATCCAGGTCCAGTCAAATGAAGCTTATCGAGGCTGGGGTGAGTATGGGCGCGCTCCGGCTTCATCGACTTGGCTCCAAATCACTTTGTATTGAGAAAGTGTCACCTCCGTCTCTGTGTAAGAGCTGCTTTATTCCAGACACTCTGTACTTTACACAATATTCAAACGTCATTATTATTGAAAAATGATTATTAAAGACAAAAAAGTCACACAGACTGTTTTCTCCTCTTCCTCCTCCTCTTCCTCTTGTGTCCTTTGCTGGTGTAAGTTGAGCGGAGGTGATGCAGGTTTATTTAACCTTTGTGTGATGATGAAGAGTGATGCGGCGCTGATCCAGGCTTTATTAAATCAGGTTTGAGTGAGCGCGAGTGTGCAGAGCGCAGATAAGAACCCCACTAACGAGTCCTGCCCCCCTCATCCGTCAAACTGCCCCACGAGCGCCGCTCCATCACCGCGAGGAGGAGTCACCGCTCCAGCACCGCTCCAGCACCGCTCCAGCACCGCTCCAGCACCGCTCCAGCACCGCTCCAGCACCGCTCCAAGCACCGCTCAAGCACCGCTCCAGCACCGCTCAAGCACCGCGAGGAGGAGTCACCGCTCCAGCGCCGCTCCAGCACCGCTCCAGCACCGCGAGGAGGAGTCACCGCTCCAGCGCCGCTCCAGCACCGCTCCAGCACCGCTCAAGCACCGCTCCAAGCACCGCTCCAGCACCGCTCCAGCACCGCTCCAGCACCGCTCCAGCACCGCTCCAGCACCGCGAGGAGGAGTCAGCGCTCCAGCACCGCTCCAGCACCGCTCCAGCACCGCTCCAGCACCGCTCCAAGCACCGCTCCAGCACCGCTCCAGCACCGCTCAAGCACCGCTCCAGCACCGCGAGGAGGAGTCAGCGCTCCAGCACCGCGAGGAGGAGTCAGCGCTCCAGCACCGCTCCAGCACCGCTCCAGCACCGCTCAAGCACCGCTCCCCCACACACACACCGACACTCACTGTACACACTTCATCATTAAGGTCACACACACACAGAGTCATTACACACTGACGAAGACCAGGAGGAGAGAGGAAGAGGAAGAAGAGGAAGACAAGGAGAGAGGAGGAAGACGAGGAGAGAGGAGGAAGAAGACGAGGAGAGAGGAGGAAGAAGACGAGGAGAGAGGAGGAGGAAGACGAGGAGAGAGGAAGAAGACGAGGAGGAGAGAGGAAGAAGACGAGGAGAGAGGAGGAAGATGAGGAGAGAGGAGGAAGAAGACGAGGAGAGAGGAGGAAGACGAGGAGAGAGGAGGAAGAAGACGAGGAGAGAGGAAGAAACGAGGAGAGAAGAAGAAGACGAGGAAGAGAGGAAGAAGACGAGGAGAGACGAGGAAGAAGAGAGGAGAGAGAGGAAGAGAGGAGAGAGAGAGAGGAAGAAGACGAGGAGAGAGGAGGAGAGAGGAGGAGAGAGGAGGAGAAGACGAGAAGAGAGAGAGAGAAGAAGAGAGAGAGAGGAAGAAGACGAGGAGAGAGGAAGAAGACGAGGAAGAGAGAGGAGAGAGGAGAGAGAGAGAGAGAGGAGAGAGGAGAAGAGAAGACGAGGAGAGGAGGAAGAAGACGAGGAGAGAGGAAGAAGACGAGGAGAGAGGAAGAAGACGAGGAGGAGAGAGGAGGAAGAAGACGAGGAGAGAGGAGAAGAAGAGAGGAAGGGAGAGGAGAGAGAGAGGAGGAAGAAGACGAGGAGAGAGGAAGAGAGAAGGAGAGGAGAGAGAAGACGAGGAGAGAGGAAGAAGAGGAGGAGAGAGGAGGGAAGACGAGGAGAGAAGAAGAGAGGAGAGAGAAGAGAGAGGAGGAAGAAGACGAGTAGAAGAGGAGAGAGAAGGAGAGAGGAGGAGAGAGGAAGAAGACGAGGAGAGAGGAAGAAGACGAGAGAGGAGAAGAGAGAGGAGAAGGAGAAGACGAGGAGAGAGGAAGAAGACGAGGAGAGAGGAAGAAGAGGAGAGGAAGAGGAGAGAAGAGAGAGAGAGGAGGAGAGAGGAGGAAGAAGACGAGGAGGAGAGGAAGAAGACGAGGAGAGAGGAAGAAGACGAGGAGAGAGGAAGAGAGAGGAGAGAGGAGGAGAAGACGAGGAGAGAGAAGAGGAAGACGAGGAGAGAGAGGGGGGAGGAGAGAGGAGAAAGACGAGGAGAGAGGAAGAAGACGAGAGAGAGGAGAAGACGAGGAGAGAGAAGACGAGGAGAGAGAGAGAGAGAAGAAGAAGGAGACGAGGAGAGAGGAAGAAGATGAGGAGGAGAGAGGAAGATGAGGAGGAGAGAGGAGGAAGAAGACGAGGAGAGAGGAAGAAGACGAGAGGAGAGAGGAGAAGACGAGGAGAGAGGAGAGAGACGAGGAGAGAGGAGAAGAAGAGAGGAGAGAGGAAGAAGACGAGAGGAGAGAGAAGAGGAAGAAGACGAGGAGGAGAGAGGAGGAAGAAGATGAGGAGAGAGGAAGAAGACGAGGAGAGAGGAGGAAGACGAGGAGAGAGGAAAGAAGACGAGGAGAGAGGAGGAAGAAGACGAGGAGAGAGGAAGAAGACGAGGAGAGAGGAGGAAGAAGACGAGGAGAGAGGAGGAAGACGAGGAGAGAGGAAGAAGACGAGGAGAGAGGAGGAAGACGAGGAGAGAGGAAGAAGACGAGGAGAGAGGAGGAAGAAGACGAGGAGAGAGGAAGAAGACGAGGAGAGAGGAAAGGAAGACGAGGAGAGAGGAAGAAGACGAGGAGAGAGGAGGAAGAAGACGAGGAGAGAGGAAGAAGACGAGGAGAGAGGAAGAAGCGAGGAGAGAGGAGAGAGGAAGAAGACGAGGAGAGAGGAGGAAGAAGACGAGGAGAGAGGAAGAAGACGAGGAGAGAGGAAGAAGAAGACGAGGAGAGAGGAGGAAGAAGACGAGGAGAGAGGAGGAAGACGAGGAGAGAGGAAGAAGAGAGGAGAAGGAGGAGACGAGGAGAGAGGAGAGAGGAAGACGAAGAGAGAGAGAGAAGAGAGAGAGAGAGGAGGAAGACGAGGAGAGAGGAGAGAAGACGAGGAGAGAGGAAGAAGACGAGTAGAGAGGAAGAAGACGAGGAGAGAGAGAAAGAAGACGAGAGGAGAGGAGGAAGAAGAGAGGAGAGAGGAGAAGACGAGGAGAGAGAGGAGAGAGAGAGGAGAGGAGAGAGGAGGAGAGGAAGACGAGGAGAGAGGAGGAAGACGAGGAGAGAGGAAGAAGACGAGGAGGAAAGACGAGGAGGAGGAAGAAGACGAGGAGAGAGGAGGAAGACGAGGAGAGAGGAAGAAGACGAGGAGAGAGGAAGAAGACGAGAGAGAGAGGAAGAAGACGAGGAGAGAGGGGAAGAAGACGAGGAGAGAGGAAGAAGACGAGGAGAGAGGAGGAAGACGAGGAGAGAGGAGGAAGAAGACGAGGAGAGAGGAGGAAGACGAGGAGAGAGGAGGAAGAAGATGAGGAGAGAGGAGGAAGACGAGGAGAGAGGAAGAAGACGAGGAGAGAGGAAGAGAAGAGAGAAGAAGAAAGAAGAAGAGAGAGAGGAGAAGAAGAGGAGAGAGGAAGAAGACGAGAGAGAGGAGGAAGAAGAGTAGAGAGGAAGAAGACGAGGAGAGAGGAAGAAGACGAGGAGAGAGGAAGAAGACGAGTAGAGAGGAAGAAAGACGAGGAGAGAGGAAGAAGACGAGGAGGAGAGAGGAGGAAGAAGACGAGGAGAGAGGAAGAAGACGAGGAGAGAGGAGGAGGGAGGAAGAGAGGGAGAGAGAAGAGGAGAGGAAGAAGAGAGAGAGAGGAGAAGACGAGGAGAGAGGAGGAAGAGAGGAGAGAGGAGGAAGAGACGAGGAGAGAGGAAGAAGACGAGGAGAGAGGAAGAAGACGAGGAGAGAGGAAGAAGACGAGGAAGAGAGGAAGAGGAGAGAGGAAAGAAGACGAGGAGAGAGGAGAGAGAGAGAGAGGAAGAGAGAGAGAGGAAGAAGACGAGGACGAGAGGAGAGAAGAGAGGAGAGAGAGGAGGAAGAAGACGAGGAGAGAGAGAGAAGACGAGAGAGAGGAAGAAGACGAGGAGAGAGAGGAAGAAGACGAGGAGAGAGGAGAAGACGAGGAGGAGAGGAAGAGAGATGAGGAAGAGAGAGGAGGAGAAGAAGACGAGTAGAGAGGAAGAAGACGAGGAGAGAGGAAGAAGACGAGGAGAGAGGAAGAAGACGAGTAGAGGAGAAGAAGACGAGGAGAGAGGAGAAGACGAGGAGAGAGGAAGAAGAGGAGAGAGGAAGAAAGACGAAGAGGAAGAGGAGAGAGGAAGAAGACGAGGAGAGAGGAGAAGAGAGAGTAGAGAGAAGAAGACGAGGAGAGAGGAAGAAGACGAGGAGAGAGGAAGGAAGACGAGTAGAGAGGAGAGACGAGGAGAGAGGAAAGAAGACGAGGAGGAGAAGGAGAGAAGAAGAGAGAAGGAGGAGGAAGAAGACGAGGAGAGGAGGAGGAAGACGAGGAGAGAGGAAGAAGACGAGGAGAGAGGAAGGAAGAAAGAAGGAAGAAGACGAGAGAGAGGAGGGAAGAAGAGGAGAGAGGAGGAAGAAGACGAGGAGAGAGGAGGAAGAAGACGAGGAGAGGAGAAAGAGAGAGAGGAAGAAAGACGAGGAGAGAAGAAGACGAGAGAGAGGAAGAAAGACGAGAGAGGAAGAGACGAGGAGAGAGGAGGAAGAAGACGAGTAGGAGAGAAGAGAGGGAGAGAGAGAAGACGAGGAGGAGAGAGGAGGAAGAAGATGAGGAGAGAGGAAGAAGACGAGGAGAGAGGAGAAGACGAGGAAGAGAGGAAAAGAGGAGAGAGGAAAGAAGACGAGGAGAGAGGAAGAAGACGAGGAGGAGAGAGGAGAGAAGAGAGAAGAAGAAGACGAGAGAGAGGAGGAGAGGAGGAGAGAGGAGGAAGAGGAGAGAGGAAGAAGACGGAGAGAGGAGGAAGAAGACGAGGAGAGAGGAGGAAGAGAGGAGGAGGAAGAAGACGAGGAGGAGAGAGAGAGGAGGAAGAAGACGAGGAGAGAGGAAGAAGAGGAGAGAAGAGGAAGAAGACGAGGAGAGAGGAAGAAGACGAGGAGAGAGGAAGAAGACGAGGAGAGAGGAGGAAGGAAGACGAGAAGAGGAAGAGAGAGGAAGGACGAGGAGAGAGGAAGAAGACGAGGAGAGAGGAGGAAGAAGACGAGGAGAGAGGAGGAAGAAGACGAGGAGACGAGGAGGAGAGACGAGGAGAAGAGGAGGAAGACAGGAGGAGAGAAGAGAGAGAGAGAGGAGTGAGAAAGAGGAGAGAGGAGGAAGAGAGAGGAGGAGAGGAGGAAGAAGACGAGGAAGAGGAAGGAAGACGAGGAGAGAGGAAGAAGACGAGGAGAGAGGAAGAAGACGAGGAGGAGAGGAGGAAGACGAGAGAGAGGAAAGAAGAGAAGACGAAGGAGAGAGGAAGGAAGACGAGGAGAGAGGAGGAAGACGAGGAGAGAGGAAGAAGAAGAAGAGGAAAGAGAAGACGAGGAGAGAGGAAGAAGACGAGGAGAGAGGAAGAAGACGAGGAGAGGAGGAGAGAGGAGGAGGAGAGAAGAGAAGAAGACGAAAGAAGGGGAGGAGGAAGAACGAGAGAGGAGAGGAGAGGAGAGGAGAAGAAGAAGGAGAGACGAGAGAGAGAGAGAGGTAGAGAGGAGAAGAAGACGAGGAGAGAGGAGAAGAAGACAAAGAGAGGAGAAAGGAGGAGGAAGAAGACGAGGAGAGAGGAAGAAGACGAGGAGAGGGAAGACGAGAGAGAGGAAGAAGGAGAGACGAGAGGAGACGAAGAAGGAAGAAGAAAGGAGGAGAGGAGGAAGAAGAAGAGAAGAGAGGAGAGAAGAAGAGAGAAGAAGAGACGAGGAAGGAGAGAAGAGAGGAAGAAGACGAGGAGTGAGGAGAGGAAGAAGAAGAGGAGGAGAGAGAAGGAAGAGAGAGGAGAGAGGAAGAGAGAGAGGAAGAAGACGAGGAAGAGAGAGAGGAGGAAGAGGAGGAGAGAGAAGAGGAGGAAGACGAAGAGAGGAGGAGAGAGGGAGAAGAAGAGAGGAGAGAGGAAGACGAGGAGAGAGGAGGAAGACGAGGAGAGAGGAGGAAGAAGACGAGGAGAGAGGAGGAAGAGATGAGGAGAAGAAGATGAGGAAGAGGAGGAGAGAGGAAGAAGACGAGGAGAGGAGGAAGAAGAGGAGAGAGGAGGAGGAAGAGAGAGAGAGAAGAAGACGAGGAGAGAGGAGAGGAAGAGAGAGAAGAGAGGGGAGAGAGGAAGACGAGGAGAGGAGGAAGAAGACGAAGGAGAGAGGAAGAGACGAGGAAGAAGAGATAGAGACGAGGGAAGAGAGAAGAAGGAAGACGAGGAGAGAGGAGAGAAGGAAGACGAGGAGAAGAGAGAGAGGAGAAGAAGAAGGAGGAAGAAGGAGAGGAGAAGGAAGACGAGGAGAGAGGAGAAGAGAGAGAGGAAAAGACGAGGAGAGAGGGAAGACGAGGAGAGACGAGGAGAGA
This sequence comes from Boleophthalmus pectinirostris, assembly GCF_026225935.1. Lineage (NCBI taxonomy): Eukaryota > Metazoa > Chordata > Actinopteri > Gobiiformes > Gobiidae > Boleophthalmus > Boleophthalmus pectinirostris. The sequence continues at coordinate 2,077,958 of NW_026571207.1, read as the reverse complement.
GGAGGAGGAAACGAGGAGAGAGGAGGAGAGAGATGAGGAGAGAGGAGGAGGAAGAGGAGGAAGAGGAGGAAGAGGAGGATCTATATTGTGAAGAAAAGTAATGTGCAGATTCTGTATTTTAGATTATTTATGTCCTGGTTCGGTCCTGATTTTGTTCTGATTTGATCCTGGTTTAGTCCTGGTTTTAGTCACAGTTTTAGTCCCAGGTTTAGTCCTGGTTTAGTCCTGGTTTAGTCTTGGTTTAGTTTAAGTCCTGGTTTAGTCCTGGTTTAGTTCTGGTTTAGTCCAGGTTTAGTCCAGGTTCAGTCCAGGTTCAGTCCAGGTTTTGTCCTGGTTTAGTCCAGGTTTAGTCCTGGTTTAGTCCTGGTCCTTTCACAAAATTATGAACTAAAGTTTTATAAAAGTACCAATTAAAATACCAAAGTGTCCAGAAGATTCTCCAACCCGACCAAACATCCCTCCTCCCACCCTCCCTCTCTCTCTCTCTCTCTCTCTCTCTCTCTCTCTCTCTCTCTCTCTCTCTCTCTCTCTCTCTCTTCTCTCTCCTCTCTCTCTCTCTCTCTCTCTCTCTCTCTCTTCTCCTCTCCTTTTCTCTCTCTCTCTTTCTCTTCTCCTCTTTCTTGCAGATGTCAAATTCTCTCTGTTTTTTTTTCTACTTCTCTCTCTCTTTCTCCACTTTCTTCCTGATGTCAGATTCTTTCTCTCGTTTTTCTACTCTCTCACTCTTCTCCTTCTCTTTCTCTTCTATTTCTTTCTGGCTCTCCTTTCTCCTCCCTCCATCACTTTCTCTCTCTCCTCTCTTTCCTTCTCCTCTGTTTCCTCCTGACATCAGATTTCTTTTTCTACTCCTCTCTCTCTTACTTTCTCTCCTCTCCTCCTCTTTTCTCCTCTCTCTCTCTCTCTCCTCTCCTCCTCTTTTTCTCCTCTCTCTCTCCTCCTCTTTTCTCCTCTCTCTCTCCTCCTCTTTCTCCTTTCTCTCTCCTCTCTCTCTCTCCTTCTCTCTCTCTCTCCTCCTCCTCTTTCTCCTCTCTTTCCTTCCTGACATCAGATTCTCTCTTTTCTCTCTTTTTCTACTCCTCTCTCTCTTTCTTTCTCTCTCTATCTTCTCTCTCTCTCTCTCTCCTCCTCTTTTCTCCTCTCTCTCTCTCTCTCCTCCTACTTTCTCCTCTTTTCTCTCTCTCTCTCTCCTCCTCTTTTCTCCTCTCTCTCTCTCTTTCTCTCCTCTCCTCCTCTTTTCTCCTCTCTCTCTCTCTCTCTCTCTCTCTCTCCTCCTCTTTTCTCCTCTCTCTCTCTCTCTCTCCTCTTTTCTCCTCTCCTCCTCTTTTCTCCTCTCTCTCTCTCTCTCTCTCTCCTCCTCTTTCTCTCTCTCTCTTCTCTCTTTCTCTCCTCTCTCTCTCCTCTCTCTCTCTCTCTCTCTCTCTCTCTCTCTCTCTCTCCTCTCTTCTCCTCCTCTCCTCTCCTCTCTCTCTCTCTCTCTCTCTCTCTCTCTCTCTCTCTCTCTCTCTCTCTCTCTCTCTCTCTCTCTTCTTCTCTCTCTCTCTCTCTTCTCTCTCTCTCTCCCTCTCTCTCTCTCTCCTCTCTCTCTCTCTCTCTCTCTCTCTCTCTCTCTCTCCTCTTTTCTCCTCTCTTCTCTCTCTCTCTCTCTCTCTCTCTCCTCTCTCTCTCTCTCTCTCTCTCTCTCTCTTCTCTCTCTTTCTCTCTCTCTCTCTCTCTGTTCCTTCTCTTCCCGGCCTCATTATTTCCTCTTCTGTTTTTGGCTCGGTTGTTTTCTTGGCTCGTCATCTTTCCTCAGACCGTCTCCGAACACGAGTCCGTCGCATCTGCCTCTCCCTCCCTCTCTCCCTCCCCCTCTCTCCCTCTCCTCCCTCTCTCCCTCCCTCCATCCCTCCATCCATCCATCTCTTTCTCTCTTTCTCTCCGCTCGTTCTTTTCCAAATCTATTTTCCGTCCGTGATCCCGACCGGAGGAACTTTTCGGGGGAATGGCTCCGTTAACATTTGCAAACGTCGCTTAAATCTTCAGAATGGAAAAGTCCTCAAAAGCGAAAAGGATTTACCCCAGTCCCAATAAGGTTATGGTGATTTTATTTGATTTATTTTATTTTATTTTATTTATTTTACCGTCTCTGTTTGACCCAAACTTCACCCTGACTTTTATTCTGGAAAGTTTATTCAAAAGGAGGAGCAGAATTACCGTAATTTACAGATTATTGAGCGCAACTGAATTTAAGACGCTTCAACTCAATATTAAAAGAAAAAAAAAAAAAAATAAAATAATACACACAGGCCCCCCTTCACCACATCTCCACAACATGAACTCAAACTTTCTCGTAGAAACTAGATACACACGCACAGACACACACACACACACACACACACACACACACACACACACACAACACACTTCACACCACACACACACACACACACACACACACACACACACACACACACACACACACACGTGAACTCTTCTCTTTCTTGCAGCACATTGATACATTTTGAATCTAAAATAAACATTGTCATATATAAACAGGGTTTTAGTGAGATATTATCAGCTGCATCTGTTGCAGCATCAGTCAACATGAGCAGGTTCACTGTTTATGAGGCGCTGGATCAGATTTTTGGTCATGACAGTGATTCTGAAGACAGAGAGGAAAGTGAAGCTGAGGAAGATGTGTCTGAGGATGAGGATGAGGACACAGACTGAATAAAAGAAGTGGACTAAGTGAGTGTGACGTCACCCACAGCGTTTGGCGCCGCTCAAATGAAGCTCACGGTTACAGGAGCGAATCTAGAGTCAGGTTATATGTTATGAATAGGATTTTTTGGACGGGACAAAACAGCCAAAAAAAAAAAAATCAGGATCATGTGTCGCAGGTTAATACGTATATTTTAAGACCAAAATGAGGAGGTTCACAGCAGCAGGTACAGAGAGAAGGACGACAAGATCCTAACATAAGTCAATTGGAGCCAGAGTCAGAAGGAGCCGGAAGAGCCTCCTGGAGAACTTTCTATTTGGAACGCGTGCGGCTACAGCGTTAGTTATGTCCATTCATATATACGTCTGTGGATGAGGATGAGGTTCAGTATGACCCTGAACAAGAGCACACATGTGGTGAGGAGAACCCAGATGTCACAAAGACTGAAAGAGACGTCTTCAAGTCAAGAAAAAGTGACAGTTCATGGTCACCAAGCCTCTTCACACCCAATATAATAATTATACTTATATAAATTATGATTTATATTATATGTATTATATATAAAATTATTTTATGATTTATAGTATAATTATATAATATAATTACAAATTTTATCACTATAGGAAATATAATTAGTGAATTTAAGCAGTTTTTTGTAATAAAAAACGAGTGGTATATTTTAAGATAAAAGGTCTGTGGAGCCAAAAAAATAAAAAAATAAAAATGTTTCCATGGACATGAACACATACTAAGTTAGTTATGAGGGGAAAAACAATATTGGATGATATCTAGTGTTTTTAAGTATTTTCAGGCTGAGTTAAATCACGGGTCAAATTTGACCCGGTAACACTAAAGACGCGTGTAGCTTTCTAACACAATACAAGGGTTAATTAGTCATAATTTAATCCTGGTTTAGTCCTGGTTCAGTTTTGATTCAGTTTTGATTCAGTTCTGATTCAGTTCTGGTTTAGTCTTGGTTTAGTCCTCGATTAGTCCTGGGTTAGTCCTAATTTGATCCTGGTTTGGTCCTGTTTTACCATGATCTTTCTTAATAAAAAATCTCATTATTCAAAAAGTCAGAGGTTTTTCAACCTAATCTTGTACCATATGGTAGAAAACTATATGAAGCAAATATTCAAACCAGTTTGTTAAGGATATGTAAGTGAGAACCAAGAGTTATCACTGTTTGGATTTATTGACCAAAAAGTGCTGCATATTTCATTCCCTCCGTTACCGACATGAGTTTTTAAATTTTTTGTCAACAACTTGAAAGAATATGACAGGTTTAACTTGACCCTGTTGGAGTGTAACTCTTTCCTACATTCTGATACTTTACTTATTTCAATAGTTCCTCTAGTTTCTGAATAAGAGACATTTGAATGTCAAAAATCTGACCCTGTTTCCTCCGTTAACACTTGACCAGACCCAGATGCAACTTCATGTAAACCTCACAGACAGCGACACTTTCTGCTCTCAGGCTGCACACGTCCACTGTGTCCAAGAACAAATAATCCGTCCATTTATTCATCAGGGTTCAAAGTGTGAGAAAAAAGTAGATGCTTATAGTCCGGGAATTATGGTAAATGAAGCGTTTCACTCAAGATTAAAAAAAAAGTTCTACAAAGGCACTAAAGAGAAGAACTAAACAGGGACTAAAGAAGAACTGAACCGTCAGATGTGATTGACAGGAGGATCGACCAATCAGAGAGACACGTTGGTCCGTTAAGAGTTAAAAAAAACCCCAAAAAAACTAAGAAACTGTGTGGATTTGTGCTGAATCAACAGAAACTCTTAACTGAAACTCAGAAAGATGTGAAAATGTTCAGAGGAAAGTCAAAAAACACAAATCCACAGCTGCGATTGGCCAGTCTGGCTCCAAACTCGTCTGAATTCAAACAGAGAGTGAAGAGAAGAGAGGAGAAAAAGAGAGGAGAGAAGAGGAAAGGAGGGAAAAAGTGAGTGTGAGGAAAAAGAGAAAATGTGTTTTTAATGAGGCCACAGAGGAAGGACCTTTCACAGGCTCCATATGGTCCTGCACCTGCCGTCTGACAGGGAGACCTGCTTCAGACCAGGTTCACACCCAGGTTAGACCGGCTTAAGCTGGTTCAGACCTGGTTCAGACCTGGTTCAGTCCTGGTTTAGTCCTGGTTTAGACCTGGTTCAGAGACCTGGTTCAGACCTGGTTCAGACCTGGTTCAGACCTGGTTTAGACCTGGTTTAGACCTGGTTTAGACCTGGTTTAGACCTGGTTTAGACCTGGTTTAGTAGACCTGGTTTAGACCTGGTTTAGTCCTGGTTTAGTCTGGTTTAGACCTGGTTTTAGTCCTGGTTTAGTCCTGGTTTAGACCTGGTTTAGTCCTGGTTTAGTCCTGGTTTAGACCTGGTTTAGACCTGTTTTAGACCTGGTTTAGACCTGGTTTAGACCTGGTTTAGTCCTGGTTTAGTCCTGGTTTAGTCCTGGTTTAGACCTGGTTTAGACCTGTTTTAGTCCTGGTTTAGACCTGGTTTAGACCTGTTTTAGTCCTGGTTTAGACCTGGTTTAGTCCTGGTTTAGACCTGGTTTAGACCTGGTTTAGTCCTGGTTTAGTTTAGACCTGGTTTAGACCTGGTTTAGTCCTGGTTTAGTCCTGGTTTAGACCTGGTTTAGTCCTGGTTTAGTCCTGGTTTAGACCTGGTTGTTTAGACCTGGTTCAGACCTGGTTCAGACCTGGTTCAGACCTGGTTCAGACCTGGTTCAGACCTGGTTTAGACCTGGTTAGACCTGGTTAGACCTGGTTTAGACCTGGTTTAGACCTGGTTTAGACCTGGTCCTGGTTTAGACCTGGTTTAGTCCTGGTTTAGTCCTGGTTTAGACCTGGTTTAGTCCTGGTGTAGTCCTGGTTTAGACCTGGTTTAGTAGACCTGGTTTAGTCCTGGTTTAGACCTGGTTTAGACCTGTTTAGTCCTGGTTAGACCTGGTTTTAGACCTGGTTTAGTCCTGGTTTAGTCCTGGTTTAGTCCTGGTTTAGACCTGGTTTAGAACCTGTTTTAGTCCTGGTTTAGAGTCCTGGTTTAGTTTAGTCCTGGTTTAGTCCTGGTTTAGTCCTGGTTTAGTCCTGGTTTCCTGGTTAGTCCTGGTTTAGTCCTGGTTTAGTCCTGTTAGACCTGGTTTAGACCTGGTTTAGTCCTGGTTTAGTCCTGGTTTAGACCTGGTTTAGTCCTGGTTTAGACCTGGTTTAGACCTGTTTTAGTCCTGGTTTAGACCTGGTTTAGACCTGTTTTAGTCCTGGTTTAGTCCTGGTTTAGTCCTGGTTTAGACCTGGTTTAGTCCTGTTTTAGTCCTGGTTTAGTCCTGTTTTAGACCTGGTTTAGTCCTGGTTTAGTCCTGGTTTATCCTGGTTTAGACCTGGTTTAGTCCTGGGTTTAGTCCTGTTTTAGACCTGGTTTAGTCCTGGTTTAGTCCTGGTTTATGTGTTTATCCAGGAGCTCTGCATTTTTACGTCAAAATTTTCACAAAAACACAAGAATTAAACAAACCCAATCTGCCACACTATTAAAATGCGTTTGAGTATTTGGAGTATTTGAAGTATTCTGAGTATTTGAAGTACTTGGAGTATTTGAAGTGGCTGCGCTCGTCCTCCTCGTCGGCGCTCGTCCGGAGGCGGAGCTGCGGAGGCGCGGGGCCAGGACGAGCATATGTGTGAGCGAGAGTGTGAAGAGCGCCCCCCGGGGACCGCACACTGAAGCGCCGCCAAAACCCACAGACGGCACCACGTTTGACCACAGAGCGCCCGGCCCGAGGAGAGACTGGCCCCCGCCGCCCAGCACCCGCCACTCAGCACCCGCCGCCCAGCACCCGCCACCTCACGTCACAAACAATAAAACCGCTCCGGACGTGAGTTTAGAGTCAAAGATTAAAGGTTGTATGGAGGATTTTTTTTTCAGTTTTAAATTGTCAATGAGAGTTTAAAATACCATTACAGAGACGCAGCAGCCTTGTAATTGTGATGACCAAAAAAAAAAAAAAAGAATGAAAATCGATCAACTGTGGACATGTTGAGGCCAGATAAACATCAGCCAATAGGAAACAAGGCTGCCTCATTTTCTATTGGCTGTTAGGTTGTCAATCAAACTCCCTATGTTTCTAGTGTAACTGACTCGTCGGCGTGTGGGGATTTCGTGGTTTATGCAGCGGTTCTTAGAGGCTTTTTCAAACTGTCGCTTCCTCGCAGTTCGCACAAAGTTTGTCGCGACGGAGGACGAGAATCCACGACCAGTTCGCCGCAAAAGAAAGTCCGTTTTTGAGGTCGCCGAAAGAAGAAGAGAAGGAGAAAAGGAGCGAAGACAAACTGAGGTGATTTTTGGAGATTCCTTCCAGAGAGACGAAGGGACTAAAAACTGACGCGTCGGTCGCTAAAATATTTCTAGACGGGTCACTTCAACAGTAATTCTGAACGCGCACTGACTGGAAACAAGCGTGATTTCTAGAGTAAAGAGGCGGGAGGAGATGTTTCTACTGAGGGAGATGTGGAGGAGGAAGGTGGTGTCACGCATGCACAACATTTGAAAAAGGACTGTATTTTCACTTCCCTTAAAAAAATCCTCTATACAACCTTTAAAGACTCTTTGCTTTTGTTGGGATAAAAAATAAAATCGTTAAAAAATCTAAATGTGGAGAGAGGAGAGAGGAGGGTTTCGTTAATCACGTCGTTTTCCTGTCCGTGTTTAACATCCGCAAAAGTCCAAGTCCAGGTTCAAACGTTTCACTGCAGATTCACGTCCAAGTGTCAGAGCGCGACCAACAAATACTGAACATCACTCACACGTCGTTTAGTCCGGACCTGGGGCCTCATTTGTAAATCTCGCTTTCGCAAAAATCCTTGCGTACGCGCTCTCTACGCCAAACACGGTATTTATGAACCTCGACTAAGGCGTGGCTCTTTGCTTAACTCTACCTCAACTCTGGACCTCCTGTAAACTCTACACAAAGTCTGGAGACACGGGGAAAAAGTGACACTCGTGGAGAGAAGCAGAAGTGAACAGAGTTTGAGGAAGTGTTTGATCAGAAAATCCACGTATATAAAAGAATGACCTTCAGATTTGCGCATTTAAATGTTTGGTTCAACAAAACAGGGAGAAGGGCTGTTTATTCCACTCATTATTCTCCACAATATTCTACATTTGAAACTCGTGCACGAGCGCGAGCAGGTTCCTGGTGCAGCGCAGAGTCTCCCACAGTCCAACACCACGACCACAGACCTACAGAACACAGACCCAACACAGAGCACGAAATAATGACCCGACCTGAGACAAAAACTCTCCCCTTGGACGCAGCAGGAGCCAGACTTTGATTTAATGAACGCAACTTTAACATTTTTACTTTAGTCTTTACGCACCGAGCGCCAGAGTGACCTGAGTCTGCGCACGACACGAAGCCCACTGCCCGAACCTGACCCCAACCAAAATCTTTCCTACATTTTTGTGTAATGGGAAACTGAGCACATGAGAGCTGCTCTCTGACTGTACGAAGAACAGAATAATGCCCCCGACCCAGACCCACACTCACAGACCCACACATCACAGACAACAGACCCACACTCCACAGACCCACACTCACAGACCCACACTCACAGACCCACACCCAGACCCACACTCACAGACCACACTCACAGACCCACACTCACAGACCCACACTCCAGACCCACACTCACACCCACCCAGACCCACACTCACAGACCCACCTCACAGACCCACACTCACAGACCCACACTCACAGACACCACACTCACCAGACCCACACTCACAGACCCAGACCCACACTCACAGACCCACACTCACAGACCCACACTCACAGACCCACACTCACAGACCACAGACCCAACTCCACACCCAGACCCAGACTCACAGACCCACCCAACCCAGACCCACACCCAGACCCAGACCACACCCGGACCCAGACCCACACTCACGGACCCAGACCCACACTCACGGACCCAGACCACACTCACGGACCCAGACCCACACTCACAGACCCAGACCCACACCACAGACCACAACTCACAGACCCAGACCCACACTCACAGACCCACACTCACAGACCCAGACCCACACTCCACGGACCCAACCCCACTCACGGACCCAGACCCACACTCACAGACCCAGACCCACACTCACGGACCCAGACCCACACTCACGGACCCAGACCCACACCACGACCCACACACCGGACCCAGACCCACACTCACACTCACAGACCCAGACCCACACTCACACCCAGACTCACAGACCCACACTCACAGACCCACACTCACAGACCCAGACCCACACTCACAGGTTCAGCAGTTTGGATGTTTGGTGTGGACTTTAATTGGCAGAATAACATCTGTATCTGATGTGTTTCATGTTAAATCTGTGTCCTCGTGTCCCTCCCTCGCTCCTTTCCCTCTCCAGGGGAGGGCATCTGAATCTCTCGCACGCGCTCATAATTTGACCATTCAGATCGGCGCGTGTTTATGCATAAATATACAGGGCCAGTCCACACACACATCATAGACAGCCTTAAAAATATAGCGATAAAACTCCTGAAACAGCTAAAAACATGGGGTTTTACTGCAAAGATGTGCTGCCTAAATATTATCAAATATGATTAAATGAACAGATGAGTCATTGTTGTCACTTTTAGTTTTGTATTTATTTATTAAACAAGGTTTAATAAAGTCTTTAATAAAGTCTTTGTCGTGGTCACGTGGTGCTGCGTGGAGCCTCCTCCCTCTGTCCCGCGTGTCTTGGCCAAATCCACTGATTATCGGCTCATGTTTAGAGAAATCTCATTCACGAGTCACTGTACATGCTCCTTTTATGGTAGGTGAGTGTGAGGGTCCTGGTGGAGGGTGGCTGTCTGGTTCTCTTATGGTGAGGTGGAGGTGTGAGGGGGCGGCGTGGTCTGTCCTTTTATGGTGAGGTGGAGGTTGAGGGGCGTGGTCTGTCCTTTTAGGTGGGTGGAGGTGTGAGGGGGCGTGGTCTGTCCTTTTATGGTGAGTGGAGGTGTGAGGGGCGTGGTCTGTCCTTTTATGGTGAGGTGGTGTGGAGAGCTTTTATGTGAGGTTGGTGGAGGGGGTGTGTCCTTTTATGGTGAGGTGGAGGTGTTGAGGGGCGTGGTCTGTCCTTTTATGGTGAGGTGGAGGTGTGAGGGGGCGTGGTCTGTCCTTTTTTATGTGAGGTGAGGTGTGAGGGGCGTGTCTTGTCCTTTTATGTCCTGGTGGAGGTGTGAGGGGCGTGGTCTGTCCTTTATGTGAGGTGGCGGTGTGGAAGGGCCGTACGTATGTTACGTGGTTACGTGCGCAAATTTTAGTTGCAGACAAAGTGGTTTGGTGCGTGCGGTGGGTTTTCTAAATATGGAGTTTGCGTGGCGCACGTCTGTCGTAGCTTCTAGACTTACGTACGCACTAACTTACGACAACTCCTGCGCAGTTTTTTATAAATGAGGCCCCAGGTCCTGGAGCGACGACGGACGCGACACAAACGCGACCCGCACGTCCAGAAGATTCTAAAGTTTAGCGGAGAGGCTTTAGTTTCTTTTGTTTCTGGTAAATCCTTGACTATTCCGACCTCTGGGAAGTCGGCGCAGATATAATCATAATTATCCCATAAAGAAAACACGGCGGCACTATCAAGATTAAACACAAACTGATGCAACGTCCGAGCAACAGCAGAAACTCTCCAAAACTTTCACAAAAAAATAAAAAGAAAAAGAAAAAAAAAAAGAAAATTAATTAAAACTCAAATATCTGTTTACAGCGTCTGGTCCTCCAAGAAAGAGACGACTGAAAACACACAGAGAACGACAGGAGAACGACAGGAGAACGACAGGAGAACGACTGGAGAACGACAGGGACGACTGACAGGAGAACGACTGGAGAGAACGACGGAGACGGGAGACGACGACACGGAGAACGACTGGAGAACGACTGTGAGAACGACGAACGAGAACGAAACGACGACAGGAGAACAGGAAGACGAGAGACACTGGAGACGACTGGACAGGAGAACGACTGGAGAACGAGGAACACGAGAACGACAGGAGGACGACAGGAGAGAACGACAGGAGAACGACAGGAGAACGACTGGAGGAACGACACTGACGACAGGAGAACGACGGAGAGACGACTGGACAGGAAACACGGTGAGAACGACAGGAGAAACGACTGGAGAAACGACAGGAGAACGAACGACAGAACGACAGGAGACGACTGAGAACAGACAGGAGAACGACGACAGGAGAACGACAGGAGAACGAACAGGAGACGACGAACGACAGGAGAACGACTGAAAACGACAGGAGAACGACAGACTGGAGAACGACTGACAGGAGAAACGAGAGACGGACAGAGAAAAGGAGAACGACAGGAGAACGACAGACAGACTGGAGAACGACACGAGAACGACTGGACGAGAGAGAAACGACAGAACGTGAGAACGACTGGACGAGGAGAACGACAGGAGAACGACAGAACGACAGGAGACGAACGACAGGAGAGACGACAGACAGAGAACGACAGGAGACGAAACGACAGGAGAACGACAGAGAAACGACTGGAGAACGAGAGAACGACAGGAGAACGACTGGAGAACGAACTGGAGAACAACTGGAAACGAACGGACAGGAGGAACGACAGGAGAACACAGAGACGACGAGAACGACAAGGAGAACAGGAGAACGACTGGAGAACGACAGGAGAACGACAGGAGAACGACTGGAGAACGACAGGAGAACGACTGAGAGAACGACAGGAGAACGACAGGAGAACGACTGGAGAACGACAGGAGAACGACAGGAGAACGACAGGAGAACGACAGGAGAACGACAGGAAGAACGAGGAGAACGAAGAACACGACAGGAGAAACAGGGACGAGGAGAACGACAGGAGAACGACAGGAGAACGACAGACAGGAGGACGACAGGAGAACGACAGGAGAACGACAGGAGAACGACTGGAGAACGACAGGAGAACGACAGGAGGACGACTGGAGAACGACAGGAGAACGACAGAACGACAGGAGAACGACTGGAGAACGACAGGAGAACGACAGGAGAACGACTGGAGAACGACAGGAGAACGACTGAACGACACGAGACGACATGAGAACGACAGGAGACGACACGAGACGACAGGAGAACGACAGGAGAACGACAGGAGAAACGACGACAGGGACGACAGAGACGAGAACGACTGGACGACTGGAGAACGACAGGAGAACGACAGGAGAACGACAGGAGAACGACGACAGAGAACGACAGAAACGACTGGAGAACGAACAGGACAGGAGAACGACAGAGAACGACAGGGAAGAACGACAGGAGAACGACTGGAGAACGACAGAAGACAGACAGGAGACGACAGGACGAGAACGACTGAGAACGACAGAGAACGACGACAGGGAGAACGACTGCGAGAACGACGAGACGACAGGAGACGACAGAGAGGACGACTGGAGAACGACAGGAGAACGACAGGAGAACGACAGAGAGAACGACAGAGAAGAACGACAGAACGAAGAACGACAGGAGAACGACAGGAGAACGACAGGAGAAGGAGAACGACAGGAGAATGGCAGGTGACACCCTTTTAGCAACACAAGCCCTGACCTGTATACATGCCAGACAGACGTGTTTAATGCCACACTGCGGAACATTTCAGATAAAGTAAATCCATCTCCATGGAGACTAGAAGCTGGTGGATCTTCCTACAGTAAAGTTTGCTCTAACAAGTGCAGACATAAGAACTAATCCAGATCTGTGGAGAGGCGTCCCCCCACACAAGTGTAGACCTGGTTTAAACTCTCTCTGCACACCTCTCTCTCTTCTCTGTCTCTCACCTGTCTCTCTCTCTTTTTCTCTCTCTCTTTCTCTCTCTTCTCTCTCTGCACTCCACTCTCCTGTCTCTCTCTTCTCTCTCTCTCCTGTTTCTCTCTTATATCTCTCTCTCTGTCTCCTGTCTCTCTGTCTTCTCTCTCTCTGCACTCTTTTTTCTCTCCTTTCTTTTTTCTCTCTGCACTCCACTCTCACTCTCTCTTCCTCTCTTTTTCTCTCTGCACTCCGCTACTCACTCTCTTTCTCTCTCTCTTTCTCTCTCTCTCTCTCTTTCGTCTCTCTCCTACACCTCCTCACTCTCTCTCTTCCTCTCTTTTTCTCTCTCTGCACTCCGCTCCTCACTCTCTCTCTCTCTCTCTTTTTCTCTCTCTACACTCCGCTCCTCACTCTCTCTTTCGCTCTCTTTTTCTCTCTCTGCACTCCGCTCCTCACTCTCTTTCTCTCTCTTTTTCTCTCTCTACACTCCGCTCCTCACTCTCTCTTCCTCTCTTTTTCTCTCTCTGCACTCCGCTCCTCACTCTCTCTTTCTCTCTCTTTTTCTCTCTCTACACTCCGCTCCTCACTCTCTCTTTCGCTCTCTTTTTCTCTCTCTGCACTCCGCTCCTCACTCTCTTTCTCTCTCTTTCTCTCTCTCTGCACTCCGCTCCTCACTCTCTCTTTCTCTCTCTTTTTCTCTCTCTACACTCCGCTCCTCACTCTCTTTCGCTCTCTTTTCTCTCTCTGCACTCCGCTCTTCACTCTCTTTCTCTCTCTTTTTCTCTCTCTACACTCCGCTCCTCACTCTCTCTCCCTCTCTTTTTCTCTCTCTGCACTCCGCTCCTCTCTCTCTATTTTTCTCTTTTTCTCTCTGCACTCCGCTCCTCACTCTCTATTTCTCTCTCTTTCTCTCTCCTTTTTCTCTCTCCTCCTCTCCTCACTCTTTCTCTCTCTCACTCTCTCTTTCTCTCTCTACACTCCGCTCCTCACTCTCTCTCTCTCTCTCTCTTTCTCTCTCTGCACACCGCTCCTCTCTCTCTATTTTTCTCTTTTTCTCTCTGCACTCCGCTCCTCACTCTCTCTCTCTCTCTCTTCACTCCCCTCCTCTCTCTCCTCTCTCCCTCCCTCTCTTTCTCTCTCTCTTCTCTCTCTCTTTCTTTCTTTCTCTCTGCACTCCGCTACTCACTCTCTCTTTCTCTCTCTTTCTCTCTCCTCTCTGCACTCCTCCTCTCTCTCTCTCCTCCCTCTCTCTCTTTCTCCTCCTCTCTCTTCCCTCTCTCTCCTCTCTCCCTCCCTCTCTTCTTTCTCCCTCTCTTCTTTCTCCCTCTCTCTCTCTCTCTCTCTCTCTTTCCCCTCCGCTCGGTGTTTGACTGACAGTTCCGTACAAACTTTTCCGTGTTTGCTGAATATTCGTGGAGCTGGAGGTGGTCAAGGTTTCGGAGTCATTTAAGAGATTTAGATTTGGAGCGAGAGGCGTGAAGGAGACACAGCCCCGAGCGAAACGCATCCATTTGAAATCTGAACATGCACACGCTACCACGGAAACACAGGTCAGAGGTCGCCGCTCGGAATGCACAAGCAAATATGTTTCTTCTAAAAGTGTTTTAAACATGTAAGAACCGGACTCGGTGTGAGAGAAACGCAAAAAAGTCACACTGAGAAGTTCAAATCGTGAGAAAGACGATAAAACTAGAACCTAAATGAACCAAAATAAAGACACATTTCATATTAAACACGTCATTTACAGTTTAGTGAAACTGAATATGGCTGAACATGTCAAACTCAGGCCCGGGGACCACATTTGTCCCGCGGTATAATTATATTTGTCCCGCGAGCAGTTTTATAAAAGTAACGGTAACACTTTATAATAACTACACCTTATTTAGCCTTAATAAAGCATGAACAAAGACGTAATTAATAATGATTCACGCTTAGTAACTACTTAATTACTACCTGAATTAGCACTTAACTTGCACTTAATTCACCTGTGCTGTAAATATTAACTCAATGCTTCTTAATTACTCATGAATTAACCATTTGTGTGTGCATTTATAAATGTATATTTAAGTACAAATTTGAGCATTTATTAATGATTAGTAAGTTATGAGAGAATGATTTACTAATAATGCATTATTTTTTCTCTGGAATGTGACCAACTTTAACAAATGCTTAATAAACATAATTAGTCTTCACATTATGGTTGGGGTCAAATTTGACCCAGACCAAGAACTCCTTCATAGTAAGTGTCTACACCAAATTTTGAGCTACAGATCTATTTAGTCCTGTGTGAAAAGAAACTTAGAAGAAAAGATCTCTCCCCCCTTGATTGATTTCTGTTCCTTATGTGCACCTTAAACATGATGATCAGTAACTCTTGAACTCACCAATGTCCCATAAAAAAATACACACAAACATGGTCTGTGCAGTTTCACAGTTTCAAGATTCACTAAAACTTCTATTTTGCTTCATTTCATCAAACTTGACCCGAACCAGCCTCAGTGTCCAAAAATTTGTAGCACTTACACAAAAGTACGAAATTTTAAAATATGTTCATTTTTGTATATTTTGGCAAAATTAAGGAAAAGTCATCAAATTTCAGGATCAAAGAATGATGATTAGTGTATTTTTACTACTGATGAATGTCAAAACGGGTAAAATTTGACCCGACTAGTATGTAAGGGTTAAGAATTAAGCCAAGAGTTAAACCAAACAACCCGTCAAAATAAAAGAAAATATAAATTGGTTAAACATGGCGACATATTTGACCATTGAGTAACCACTGTTTTAAAGCTTTAGAAAATGCTGCCAGTGTTGAAAGTTCTCGTACATGAGCAGCTCTGTGTAAAAGATAAAGCAAAAGGTCTTCATACAAATTCGCTAAAATCGCGGTGAAACACTGGAGACGCGCCCGTGCAGATCTTCAGGTAACGGCGGGCGAAAGGACCGACGCAGAAGTCTGTTTAGACCTGGTTTAGACCTGGGTCAGTTCTGGTTTAGACCCGGTTTACAGTCGTCCCTCGCTCTATCGCGGTTCACTTTTCGCGGTCTCGCTGTTTCGCAGATTTTTTTGTGTGCAATTGTGTGCATGCCTTTTGTTTTTACAGTGTATGATCATGTATCGCGTTCCTCCCGCTGCGTCCTGATTGGCTGAGGGACTCGTGTCTCCTGTACAGTACAGAATGTGTTCAGCTGACAAATTTAAATACATTTTCAGTCTCTAGCAGTTTGATTCTGAAGTGCTTTATGTTTGTAAGTTTTCTCCCCGACAAAACCCGAAACTTTCTGCACCGACAAAGTCTCCTGCGCTCGCACTCAAAACGCAGAGGAAGATGTAATCATCGCACAAAAAGTTGGACTTCTGGACACGCTGAAGGAAGTTAGAAGTTACGGCTGTAGCAGAGTCCTGCACCTGGTCTGGTCCCCACAAATAGTTGCTGAAATCTGGACCTCGAGCGCCTGCAGCAGAGTCTCTGTAAAGAGCGATCGGGCGACAGCTGCTCTTACCCCCGTGAGGTGCGGAGCAGAGCCGCTCCTTTCTCCTGCTTTCACAGTGAGTCCTGTTTTAGTCCTAGTTCAGTTCTGGTTCAGTCCTGGTTTAGTCCTGTTTTAGTTCTGGTTGAGTCTTGTTTTAGTCCGAGTTCAGTCTTGGTTTAGTCCTCCTCTTCAGTCCTGGAATCAGTCCAAGGTTAGTCCTGTTATAGTCCTGGTTCAGTCCCGGTTCAGTCCTGGTTCAGCTCTGGTTTAGTCCTGCTTTAGACCTGGTTTAGTCCTGGTTCAGTCCTGGTTTAGTCCTGGTCCATATATGGCGCAAAAGTTCAGCATCTTGGCAGTTATTTTTGTGAGAGTAAGTTAAAGTGATGCAGTAATAATGTAATATTTTACATTTTAAACACAGTAATATTGTAATGTAACAAATGACTTTGAATTGACAGTAATGAGTCATAAATAACACATTACAGTGTTAAAGTCACTTGCCCAGCAGTGCCCGCGAGATCATGTCACATGTGTATTAGAGCTTCTCGCTGCACACAGATCGACTATAGAGACATTATTTATTTAAAATGTTGTTATTATTTTATATTCTGCTTGTTCTGGATTCAATGTTTAAGCAAAACTATTATTAAACATTTATTTTAACAAGAAAAGGTTTAACATTACATATCTCGAAAGAAGAGAAAACACGCAGATGTTGTTGAACTTTCAAAATAAATATTAAGGCTACATTTACTCAGAGTCGGGGTTGTTCCTCCCTCTGTTTTCCAAAATAACACGTTGCTCACAACATCATTTTCAAAAAGTTTTTGTTTACATGCAGCTGCATAAATCCTCCATCGAGCTCCGTCAGGACGACACCGAGACTCTGGGCGCAGCTGGATTAGATTCAAACCTGGAGCTTTTATTTCACTACAGTTTTAAGTTTGACTCACAAATATGTTTAAAAACAACGTCTATATGGGTTTGGTCAAGTGTTAACGGAGGAAACAGGGTCAGATTTTTGACATTCAAATGTCTCTTATTCAGAAACTAGAGGAACTATTGAAATAAGTAAAGTATCAGAATGTAGGAAAGAGTTACACTCCAACAGGGTCAAGTTAAACCTGTCATATTCTTTCAAGTTGTTGACAAAAAATGTAAAAACTCATGTCGGTAACGGAGGGAATGAAATATGCAGCACTTTTTGGTCAATAAATCCAAACAGTGATAACTCTTGGTTCTCACTTACATATCCTTAACAAACTGGTAAGAAAGGTCATGGTAACGGAGGGAAAAGTAACGGAGGGAAAATTGTTGCAAGCAAGTAGAAGGTGCATGATTTTACATAATTTGTCAACTTTTTTCTTCTGAATACTTTAATATTACTTCAAAATGAGAGGAAACTATTTCGGTAACACTTTATAATAACTAAACCTTATTTAGCCTTAATAAAGCATGAATAAAGCCTTAATTAATAATGAACAAAGACTTAATTAATAATGATTCATGCTTAGTAAATGTTTAATAAAGCATAATTAGTCTTCACTTTAGAAAAGCTCTGAGAAAGACTGAACTAACAGATAACAGCTGCCTGAATGATCATTGTATTATTAGTAAATCATTCTCTCATAGTTTACTAATGATTAATAAATGCTCAAATGGTTAGTTCATGAGTAATTAAAGGTTGTATGGAGGATTTTTTTTTGTTTCAAACTGTCAGTGAAAGATTAAAATACCCATTACAGAGACGCAGCAGCTTTGTAATTATAATGACAAAAAAAAAAAAAAGAACGAAAATCTATCAACTGTGGACGTGTTGAGGCCAGATAAACATCAGCCAATAGAAAACGAGGCTCCCTCATTTTCTATTGGCTGTTAGGTTGTCAATCAAACTCCCTAGTATAACTGACTCGTCGGAACGCGGGGATTACGTGGTTTACGCAGCGGTTCTTAGAGGCTTTTTCGAACTGTCGCTTCCTCGCATTTCGCACAAAGTTTGTTGCGACGGCGGATGAGAATCCACGACCGCTTCGCCGCAAAAGAAAGTCCGTTTTTGAGGTCGCGAAAGAAGAAGAGAAGAGGAAAAGGAGCAAAGCCAAACTGAGGTGATTCTTGGAGATCTCGTCCAGCGATGGCGCGACCGAAGCAGACGAAGGGTCCAAAAAATGACACGTCGGTCGCTGAATTACTTCTAGACAGGAAACTTCAACAGTAATTCTGAACGCGCACAAGGACTGTCGCTGTATTTCTCTTCCCTTAAAAAAATCCTCTATACAACCTTTAAGTATGAAATAATTATGAGTAACTATTTACAGCACAGGCAAATGAAGTGCAAGTTAAGTGCTAGTACGAATATTATTATTATTATTATTATTATTATTAATAATAATAATAATAATAATAATACTCATTGCCGCCTTACAACAACATAAACAAGTAAAATAATTAATTAAAACATACAGTTAAAAAAAGGCAGGTAAAGTGGGGCTGTATTTTAATAGATTTATTGTATTTAATTATGATTAATTAATACCCTAATTATGACTTAGAGCATTACTTAAGTTATGATTAAGTATTTGTTCATGCTTTATAAGGCTTAATTAAAGTGTCGTTACTAAAGTTTTGACAAATTCCTTCAACTGAAAAGACATTTTATGCCTTAAACTTACAAAATGTGTCAGTGATGATTTTATATTTTGATTCTAAAACGAGATCTGACAAGAAGTAGAGTTTAAAATGTCCGTGCAGCGTTTTTTACTCGACACGTTTAACCTACAGAGCCGTGTGGGCGGAGATAGGGGGAAGGTGAAAACAGAAATTCACACTCCAGCCTCAAACGCAGAACGGAACCGGATTCCTCGAACTTTTGAATCGCTTTAATAACAACTTCAATAATAACTTTAATAATAACGAGCCGGTTAAAGTTTCATGTTCTCTTTAAGACGCTTCGGCAAACGATCTCTTCTTATTTCAGCTTAAATAATTCAGGGTGAAGTCGCTGTGAGGACGGAGCCGAGGCACGACGTTTAAACTCACAGCGGGAAAAAGAGAAAGAGCAGAAATATACTCAGAGAGAGAAAGAGAGAGAGGAGGGAGCTGTCCGTCAAACTGTGGTGCTGAATCTAAATGGCTCCTGTTTCTCTTATTGAGCAGATCGGCCTTGGTTCAAATGCAGAAGGATGGATGGATGGAGGGATGGAGGGATGGATGGAGGGATGAGGCAGAGAAGAGGGAGGGGAGGAGGTAGAAGAGGAAAGTAAATCAAAATGTGGCCAGTGAATGCGAAGAGAGAGAGAAAGAGCAGAGACAGAGTGAAAGAGAGAAAAAAAAAAAAAAAAAAAAAAAACAGAGGGAGGGATAGAGAGGAGACAAAGTGAAAGAGGGAGAGTTATTTCAGTATTTTTATTTTATTTATTTTTTTTCATAAATGAAGATCTGAACATTAATAAAACAAAGATCAGACGTCTTTTTTAATTTTTTTTATTTTTTTTATTTTTTTTTACTGTGGGACTCGACAAGCATCATTTGAGCTGAACACTGTGGCTCGTGTCATGGCACTCGAGTAACAGATTACATGGACCGGAGTTAAGTAATCAGAGTACAAATGATGAGTAACTGTATTCAGTTACAGTTACTGTTTCGGTGAGTGGGAATTGGATTACAGTTACTTTGGTGAAATAAATGGATTACACAGAGGGATTTTACTGTTTTCACATTTTGGGATAAACCAGGACTAAACCAGGACTAAACCAGGTCTAAACCAGTCTAAACCAGGTCTAAACCAGGACTAAAACAGACTAAAACCAGTACTAAACCAGGACTAAACCAGGACTAAACCAGGACTACTAAACCAGTAAACCACTAAAACCAGGACTAAACCAGGACTAAAACAGGACTAAACCAGACTAAAACCAGACAAAAAACCAGGACTAAACCAGGACTAAACCAGGACTAAACCAGGACTAAACCAGACTAAAACCAGACTAAACCAGACTAAACCAGGACTAAACCAGGTCTAAACCAGGACTAAACCAGGACTAAACCAGGTTAAACCAGGTCTAAACAAACTAAAACAGGACTAAAACCAGAACTAAACTAACAAAAAACAGAACTAAAAACAGGACTAAACCAGGACTAAACCAGGAACTAAACCAGGACTAAACCAGGACTAAAACTAGTACTAAAACCAGAACTAAAACCAGGACTAAACCAGGACTAAACCAGGACTAAACCAGGACTAAACCAGACTAAACCAGGACTAAAAGGACTAAACCAGGTCTAAACCACGACTAAACCAGGACTAAACCAGGACTAAAACTAGGACTAAAACTAGTACTAAAACCAGAACTAAAACCAGGACTAAACCAGAACTAAAACCAGGTCTAAACCAGGACTAAACCAGGACTAAACAGGACTAAACCAGGACTAAACCAGGACTAAAACCAGGACTAAACCAGGACTAAAACTAGGACTAAAACAGACTAAAACCAGACTAAAAGTACTAAAACCAGACTAAACCGGACTAAACCAGGACTAAAACTAACTAAAACCAGAACTAAAACAGGACAAAAAACAAAACTAAACCAGGACTAAACCGGACTAAACCAGGACTAACAGGACTAAACCAGGACTAAACAGGACTAAAACTAGAACTAAAACAGAACTAAAACCAGGACTAAACCAGGACTAAAACCAGAACTAAAACCAGGACTAAACCAGGACTAAACCAGGACTAAACCAGGACTAAACCAGGTCTAAACCAGGACTAAAACTAAAACAGGACTAAAACCAGGACTAAACCAGGACTAAAACTAGGACTAAAACTAGTACTAAAACCAGGACTAAACAGTACTAAAACCAGGACTAACCCGGGACTAAACCAGGACTAAAACTAGTACTAAAACCAGAACTAAACTATGACAAAAAACATAACTAAAACCAGAACTAAACCGGGACTAAACCAGGACTGAATCAGATCTAAACCAGGACTAAACCTAGGACTAAAACCAGAACTAAAACCAGAACTAAAACCAGGACTAAAACCAGAACTAAAACCAGAACTAAAACCAGAACTAAAACCAGGACTAAAACCAGAACTAAAACCAGGTCTAAACCAGGATTGGATTCCGTTACAAACTACATTTTGGTGTGTGTAATCTGTAATCTGTAGGGGATTACATTTTAAAAGTAACACTCCCAACACTGGCGCTGGGTGTAACGATATCCAAGTCTCACGATACGATATTGTCACGGTATGAAGCTCACGGTTCGATATTTATTGCGATATGGAGAGAAAGTCGCCGGTGCCTTCACAACGGACACAAAGGATTATGGTCCATGTAGTTTACTGTGCTACACGCCACAGGACGGGACTGAAACTTCTTTTTTAACAACTTTCTCCAGCTAAACTCTGACAAGACTGAAGTCATAGTGTTTGGTCCACAGAAACAAAGGGACAGTGTCAGCATCACCTCCAGTCTCTCTCTCTAAAACCTTCAAATCAGGCAAGAAATCTAGGGGTAATAATGGACTCAGACTTGAACTTTAACAGCCACATCAAATCAATAACATCTGCAGCCTTTTACCATCTAAAAAACAGAGCAAAAATCAAAGGTTTACTGTCTAAATCAGACTTGGAGAAACTTATCCATGCGTTTGTCTCCAGTAGATTAGATACTGTAATGTTCTGCTCACTGGTCTCTCCAAACGAGCTGTGAGACGCTCCAGAACATCCAGAACATCCAGAACATCCAGAACATCCAGAACATCCAGAACATCCAGAACATCCAGAACATCCAGAACATCCAGAACATCCAGAACATCCAGAACAACCAGAACATCCAGAACGCTGCAGCTCGGGTCCTGACTCGAACTAGGAAGTACGAGCACATAAGTCCTGGTCTCAGGTCTCTGCTCTGGCTCCTGTGGCTCAGAGACTTTAAAGCAGCTCTGCTTGTACAAGTGTCTCCATGGCCGAGCACCAAAGTCCATCTGTGACATGTTAGTGTCATATGAACATCTCACACTCTGAGGACCTCAGGGACCAACTCCTGCTGGTGCCCAGAGTCACGACTAAACAAGGGGAGTCAGAGTTTCAGGTTCATGCAGCTAAAACCTGGAACAGTCTCATGTGAGACATGTGAGACAGACTCTTTCTGTGACGCTGTATGATTTTAATGTATTTCTTATTCTGTAAAACACTTTGAATTACTTTGTGTATGAATTGTGCTCTACAAATAAACTTGCCTTGCCTATTTTCCCCTAAAGACACACAGTTTAATACGGTAACAAGACCACAACGATATTGGGACAATTTTACCACGACGATATCGTGATGTCGCTAATATCGTTACAGCCCTAACGGCTGCGAGACCCGGCGGCGTTTGGACTCAGCCTTGTCACAAACTCAAGGTCTGACTCTCGACGAGTGTGATCATATTTCATTACGGCCGCTGCTGTCGCCAGTGAACTTGTACCGGTGTGCAGGGGCGTCTCTCTGCAGCTGTGCGCTCGTCTGGAGCTCGTCTGGAGCGCTCGTCGGGCGCTCGTCGGGCGCTCGTCGGGAGCTCGTCTGGAGCTCGTCGGGCGCTCGTCGGGCGCTCGTCGGGCGCTCGTCTGGAGCTCGTCTGGCGCTCGTCTGGAGCTCGTCTGGAGCTCGTCTGGAGCTCGTCTGGAGCTCGTCTCGTCTGGAGCTCGTCTGGACACTGTGCAACACGTCACCACACACCCCCAGTGCGCAGTTTGTCCACAACAGTGTGTTTCCTCGTGTACCAGTGTGTATCACAGCGCAGGTTAAACTTTTTAAAACATCCTACCTGTCCATCTGCCTTCGCCTTTTCACACTTTCACTCCTCCCCGAGTACAGCGCACATATAATCTCCCTCCTTAATGTGCGCTGCTTAAAAGAGCGAAATGAAACGCGACGCAAAAACGAATCCAAATGTGTAAATACAGTGTTGGCTCAGAGCAGGTCTACAACAATATGTGGTTGAAGTTTACCGAATAAAAGTGCACAAATGAATCTGTATTTGTCATGACGTGAGTTTGGTAAATGTGCACAGGCTAAATATCACTCCAAAATCAGTAGGACAACATAAATCCAGCTGGGACCTTGACAGAACAGGTTTAAAAATCCTCCCCACTTTCTTCATTTTCACAGTTTTGTGTAAAATGCCAGAGGAAGTTCTTTTAAAGAAGAGGTTCTCAAACCTTGGGCGAGGATCCAAAAAGTCCAGTGCCGTAGAGTTTGCTTTGCTTATTTTAAGATTAAATGAACATTTATCAGATTAAATGGAGATAGATTTATAAAAAACATTGATATATTTGCACCAAAATAACTGTAAAACACAAATAAATGTAGAAAATGACAAAGACGGTCTGGATTTGGTCTCGCTGGTCTGGGTCTCGGCCTTGACTGAGCTGTCCTCTCTTAGTCCACTTCTTTACGCCGTCTTTGGTGCGGACACATGTTTCTGTGTGTTTTTCCGACGCGGTTAAATGAGTTTATGTGATGAGGCTTCAGATAAAAGTGAGTGACAGGGCTGCGGGCGAAGATTACACCGACGTCACGACCCGAGCGCAGACGCCCGCGCCGTGTTTCAAATGAAATTACGACCGCGCGGCGATTTAAAAAGACAAGCGCGTTTCTCTTCGGTGTATTTATCCACCAAAAGTTCCGTACCGCGGCTTTAAATTTCCCACGTGTGGCGTAATGTACCGGACCCGGTGTTGCTGCGACCTCACGCGACCCCGGAGTCTAAAACGAGAAACGAAAACAGCTAATGGCGGCGAACCTGCGCGGGAGACGTCAAGGAAATAATGTGACCGCCAGGCGCGCAGTACACACGTAAACACACATGCACACGCACACACACACACACACAGACACACACACACACACACACACACACACACACACACACACACACCGGGGCTTAATGGAGAGGCTGGAGGCTCCGAACGCTCGAATTTCAACACAAGACTTTTAACTGAGCTATTAATACTGAGTAATAGGGGTCAGAGCTGGACAGGAGCGAGGGAGGAGAGAGGAGAGGAGGGAGGAGGGAGGGAGGGAGGGAGGGAGGGAGAGAAGAGATGTACAGGAGAGTGAGTAATAGGGTCAGAGCCGGACAGGAGAGAGGGAGGAGAGAGAAAGAGAGAGAGATAAGGAATATTAGTGGACAGAAAGGGAGAGAGAAAAGAGGAGAGAGAGAAGGAAGGAAAGAAAGAGAGAAAGGGGGAGAGAGAAGAAAGAAAAGAGTGAAAGCGAGAGAGCAGAGACAGAGCGAGACAAAGTGAAGGAGAGAGAGAAAAAGAGACAAAGTGAAGGAGAGAGAGAGAGAAACAAAGTGAAGGAGAGAGAGAGAGACAAGTGAAGGGGAAAGAGAGAGAGAGACAAAGTGAAGGAGAGAGAGAGACAAAGTGAAGAGAGAGAGACAAAGTGAAGAGAGAGAGAGAGACAAAGTGAAGGGGAAAGAGAGACAAAGTGAAAGAGAGAGAGAGAGACAAAGTGAAGGGGAAAGAGAGACAAAGTGAAGGAGAGAGAGAGAGACAAAATGAAGGAGAGAGAGAGAAGAGAGAGACAAAGTGAAGGAGAGAGAGAGAAAGAGAGAGACAAAGTGAAGGAGAGAGAGAGAAAGAGAGAGACAAAGTGAAGGAGAGAGAAAGAGAGAGACAAAGTGAAGGAGAGAGAGAGAAAGAGAGAGACAGAAGTGAAGGAGAGAGAGAGAAAGAGAGAGACAAAGTGAAGGAGAGAGAGAGAAAGAGAGAGACAAAGTGAAGGAGAGAGAGAGAAAGAGAGAGAGACAGACAGAGAGAGAGAGAGACAAAGTGAAGAGGAAAGAAAGAGAGAGACAAAGTGAAGCAGAGAGAGAGACAAAGTGAAGGAGAGAAAAGAGAGAGAGAGACAAAGTGATGGGGAGAGAGACAAAGTGAAGAGAGAGAGAGAGAGAGAGAGAGAGAGAGAGAGAGAGACAGAAAGAGAAGAAGAGAGAGAGACAAAGTGAAGGAGAGAGAGAGAGACAAGAAAATGAAGGAAGAGAGAGAGAGAGAGAAAGTGAAGGAGAGAGAGAAAAAGTGAAGGGAAAAGAGAGAGAGACAAAGTGAAGAGGAAAGAAAGAGAGACAGAGAGAGACAAAGTGAAGCAGAGAGAGAGAGACAAAGTGAAGGGAAAAGAGAGAGACAAAGTGAAGGGGAGAGAGACAAAGTGAAGAAGAGAGAGAGACAACGTGAAGGAGACAGAGAAAAAGAGCGAGAGAGATGAAGTGAAGGAGAGAGAGAGAGAAAGCGAAGGAGAGAGCGAGAAAGAGAGAGACAAAGTGAAGGGGACAGAGAGCGAGAGAGAGCGTGGAGAAATAGAGGGGGCGAGAGAGACAAAGCGACAAAGAGAGAGCGGAGACAGATTTAAAGAGAGAGAGAGAGAGAAAGAGGAGACAGAAAGAGAGACAGAGAGAAGAGAGAGATAAAGAGAGAGTGCAGAGACAGAGTGAAAGAGGGAGAGAGAGAGAGAAGAGAGGAGAGATGTTTGTGGACAGATTGAAAGAGAGAGAGAGAGAGAGTAAAAGAGAGGAGAGATGTTTGTGGACAGATTGAAAGAGAGAGAGAGAGAGTAAAAGAGAGGGAAGAGATGTTTGTGGACAGATTGAAAAGAGAGAGAGAGAGAGTAAAAGAGAGGAGAGATGTTTGTGGACAGATTGAAAGAGAGAGAGAGAGAGAGAGAGTAAAAGAGAGGAGAGATGTTTGTGGACAGATTGAAAGAGAGAGAGAGAGAGTAAAAGAGAGGAGAGATGTTTGTGGACAGATTGAAAGAGAGAGAGAGAGAGTAAAAGAGAGGAGAGATGTTTGTGGACAGATTGAAAGAGAGAGAGAGAGAGTAAAAGAGAGGAGAGATGTTTGTGGACAGATTGAAGAGAGAGAGAGAGAGAGAGAGTAAAAGAGAGGAGGAGATGTTTGTGGACAGATTGAAGAGAGAGAGAGAGAGAGTAAAAGAGAGGAGAGATGTTTGTGGACAGATGAAAGAGAGAGAGAGAGTAAAAGAGAGGAGAGATGTTTGTGGACAGATTGAAGAGAGAGAGAGAGAGAGTAAAAGAGAGGAGAGATGTTTGTGGACAGATTGAAAGAGAGAGAGAGAGAGTAAAAGAGAGGAGAGATGTTTGTGGACAGATTGAAAGAGAGAGAGATAGAGAGAGAGTAAAAGAGAGGAGAGATGTTTGTGGGACAGATTGAAAAGAGAGAGAGAGAGAGTAAAAGAGAGGAGAGATGTTTGTGGACAGATTGAAAGAGAGAGAGAGAGAGTAAAAGAGAGGAGAGATGTTTGTGGACAGATTGAAAGAGAGAGAGAGTAAAAGAGAGGAGAGATGTTTGTGGACAGATTGAAAGAGAGAGAGAGAGTAAAAGAGAGGAGAGATGTTTGTGGACAGATTGAAAGAGAGAGAGAGTAAAAGAGAGGAGAGATGTTTGTGGACAGATGAGAGGAGAGAGTGAAGAGAAGAGAAAGAGAGAGAGAGTAAAAGAGAGGAGAGATGTTTGTGAAGAGAAGAGAGAGAAGAGAGAGGAGAGATGTTTGTGGACAGATTGAAAGAGAGAGAGAGTAAAAGAGAGGAGAGATGTTTGTGGACAGATTGAGAGAGAGAGAGAGAGAGAGAGAGTAAAAGAGAGGAAGAGATGTTTTGTGGACAGATTGAAAGAGAGAGAGAGAGAGTAAAAAGAGAGGAGAGATGTTTGTGGACAGATTGAAAGAGAGAGAGAGAGAGAGAGTAAAAGAGAGGAGAGATGTTTGTGGACAGATTGAAAGAGAAGAAAGAGAGAGAGAGTAAAAGAGGAGAGAGATGTTTGTGGGACAGATTGAAAGAGAGAGAGAGAGTAAAAGAGAGGAGAGATGTTTGTGGACAGATTGAAAGAGAGAGAGAGAGTAAAAGAGAGGAGAGATGTTTGTGGACAGATTGAAAGAGAGAGAGAGAGAGAGAGAGTAAAAGAGAGGAGAGATGTTTGTGGACAGATTGAAAGAGAGAGAGAGAGAGAGAGAGTAAAAGAGAGGAGAGATGTTTGTGGACAGATTGAAAGAGAGAGAGAGAGTAAAAGAGAGGAGAGATGTTTGTGGACAGATTGAAAGAGAGAGAGAGAGAGTAAAAGAGAGGAGAGATGTTTGTGGACAGATTGAAAGAGAGAGAGAGAGTAAAAGAGAGGAGAGATGTTTGTGGACAGATTGAAAGAGAGAGAGAGAGAGAGAGTAAAAGAGAGGAGAGATGTTTGTGGACAGATTGAAAGAGAGAGAGAGTAAAAGAGAGGAGAGATGTTTGTGGACAGATTGAAAGAGAGAGAGAGAGAGAGTAAAAGAGAGGAGAGATGTTTGTGGACAGATGAAAGAGGAGAGAGAGAGTAAAAGAGAGAGAGATTTGTGGACAGATGAAAGAGAGAGAGAGTAAAAGAGGGAGAGAAGAGAAAGAGAGAGAGAGTAAAAGAGAGGAGAGATTTTGTGGACAGATTGAAAGAGAGAGAGAGAGTAAAGAGAGGAGAGATGTTTGTGGACAGATTGAAAGAGAGAGAGAGTAAAAGAGAGGAGAGATGTTTGTGGACAAGATTGAAAGAGAGAGAGAGTAAAAGAGAGGAGAGATGTTTGGACAGTGAAAGAGTAAAAAGAGAGAAGATGTTTGGACAGATGAAAGAGAGAAGAGAGTAAAAGAGAGGAGAGATGTTTGTGACAGATTGAAAAGAGAGAGAGAGAGAGTAAAAGAGAGGAGAGATGTTTGTGGACAGATTGAAAGAGAGAGAGAGAGAGAGTAAAAGAGAGGAGAGATGTTTGTGGACAGATTGAAAGAGAGAGAGAGAGAGTAAAAGAGAGGAGAGATGTTTGTGGACAGATTGAAAAGAGAGAGAGAGAGAGTAAAAGAGAGGAGAGATTTTGTGGACAGATTGAAAGAGAGAGAGAGAGAGTAAAAGAGAGGAGAGATGTTTGTGGACAGATTGAAGAGAGAGAGAGAGAGTAAAAGAGAGGAGAGATGTTTGTGGACAGATTGAAAGAGAGAGAGAGAGAGTAAAAGAGAGGAGAGATGTTTGTGGACAGATTGAAAGAGAGAGAGAGAGAGAGAGAGTAAAAGAGAGGAGAGATGTTTGTGGACAGATTGAAAGAGAGAGAGAGTAAAAGAGAGGAGAGATGTTTGTGGACAGATTGAAAGAGAGAGAGAGAGAGAGTAAAAGAGAGGAGAGATGTTTGTGGACAGATTGAAAGAGAGAGAGAGAGAGAGAGTAAAAGAGAGGAGAGATGTTTGTGGACAGATTGAAAGAGAGAGAGAGTAAAAGAGAGGAGAGATGTTTGTGGACAGATTGAGAAGAGAAAAGAGAGAGAGATGTGACAGAGAGAGAGAGAGAGAGTAAAGAGGAGGAGAGATGTTTGTGGACAGATGAAAGAGAGAGAGAGAGAGAAAGAGAGGAGAGATGTTTGTGGACAGATTGAAGAGAGAGAGAGAGAGTAAAAAGAGAGGAGAGAGGTTTGTGGACAGATTGAAAGAGAGAGAGAGAGAGTAAAAGAGAGGAGAGATGTTTGTGGACAGATTGAAAAGAGAGAGAGAGAGAGTAAAAGAGAGAGATGTTTT
The DNA here is from genome assembly GCF_026225935.1 of Boleophthalmus pectinirostris. Classification (NCBI taxonomy): domain Eukaryota; kingdom Metazoa; phylum Chordata; class Actinopteri; order Gobiiformes; family Gobiidae; genus Boleophthalmus; species Boleophthalmus pectinirostris. The sequence goes on along the minus strand of NW_026571207.1, from coordinate 2,049,367 downwards.
GGGACAGATTGAAAGAGAGAGAGAGAGAGTAAAAGAGAGGAGAGATGTTTGTGGACAGATTGAAAGAGAGAGAGAGAGAGAGTAAAAGAGAGGAGAGATGTTTGTGGACAGATTGAAAGAGAGAGAGAGAGAGAGTAAAAGAGAGGAGAGATGTTTGTGGACAGATTGAAAGAGAGAGAGAGAGAGTAAAAGAGAGGAGAGATGTTTGTGGACAGATTGAAAGAGAGAGAGAGAGAGTAAAAGAGAGGAGAGATGTTTGTGGACAGATTGAAAGAGAGAGAGAGAGAGTAAAAGAGAGGAGAGAGGTTGTGACAGATTGAAAGAGAGAGAGAGAGAGAGTAAAAGAGAGAGATTGTTGGGGGACAGATTGAAAGAGAGAGAGAGAGAGTAAAAGAGAGGAGAGAGGTTTGTGGACAGATTGAAAGAGAGAGAAAGAGAGAGCGTAAAAGAGAGAGAGATGTTTGTGGACAGATTGAAAGAAGAGAGAGAGAGAGAGTAAAAGAGAGGAGAGATGTTTGTGGACAGATTGAAGAGAGAGAGAGAGTAAAAGAGAGGAGAGATGTTTTGGACAGAGAAAGAGAGAGAGAGAGAGTAAAAGAGAGAGAGAGTTTGTGGAACAGATTGAAAGAGAGAGAGAGAGAAAAGAGAGGAGAGATGTTTGTGGACAGATTGAAAGAGAAAGAGAGTAAAAGAGAGGAGAGATGTTTGTGGACAGATTGAAAGAGAGAGAGAGAGAGAGAGAGAGAGAGTAAAAGAGAGGAGAGATGTTTGTGGACAGATTGAAAGAGAGAGAGAGAGAGAGTAAAAGAGAGGAGAGATGTTTGTGGACAGATTGAAAGAGAGAGAGAGAGAGAGTAAAAGAGAGGAGAGATGTTTGTGGACAGATTGAAAGAGAGAGAGAGAGAGTAAAAGAGAGGAGAGATGTTTGTGGACAGATTGAAAGAGAGAGAGAGAGAGAGAGAGAGAGAGATGTTTTGGACAGATTGAAAGAGAGAGAGAGAGAGAGTAAAAGAGAGGAGAGATGTTTGTGGACAGATTGAAGAGAGAGAGAGAGAGTAAAAGAGAGGAGAGATGTTTGTGGACAGATTGAAAAGAGAGAGAGAGAGAGAGTAAAAGAGAGGAGAGATGTTTGTGGACAGATTGAAAGAGAGAGAGAGAGAGAGTAAAAGAGAGGAGAGATGTTTGTGGACAGATTGAAAGAGAGAGAGAGAGTAAAAGAGAGGAGAGATGTTTGTGGACAGATTGAAAGAGAGAGAAAAGAGAGTAAAAGAGAGAGAGTTTGTGGACAGATTGAAAGAGAGAGAGAGAGAGTAAAAGAGAGGAGAGATGTTTGTGGACAGATTGAGAGAGAGAGAGAGAGTAAAAGAGAGGAGAGATGTTTGTGGACAGATTGAAAGAGAGAGAGAGAGAGTAAAAGAGAGGAGAGATGTTTGTGGACAGATTGAAAGAGAGAGAGAGAGAGAGTAAAAGAGAGGAGAGATGTTTGTGGACAGATTGAAAGAGAGAGAGAGAGAGAGTAAAAGAGAGGAGAGATGTTTGTGGACAGATTGAAGAGAGAGAGAAGAGAGAGAGTAAAAGAGAGGAGAGATGTTTGTGGACAGATTGAGAAGAGAGAGAGAGAGAGAGTAAAAGAGAGGAGAGATGTTTGTGGACAGATTGAAAGAGAGAGAGAGAGAGAGTAAAAGAGAGGAGAGATGTTTGTGGACAGATTGAAAGAGAGAGAGAGAGAGTAAAAGAGAGGAGAGATGTTTGTGGACAGATTGAAAGAGAGAGAGAGAGAGAGAGTAAAAGAGAGGAGAGATGTTTGTGGACAGATTGAAAGAGAGAGAGAGAGTAAAAGAGAGGAGAGATGTTTGTGGACAGATTGAAAGAGAGAGAGAGAGAGTAAAAGAGAGGAGAGATGTTTGTGGACAGATTGAAAGAGAGAGAGAGAGAGTAAAAGAGAGGAGAGATGTTTGTGGACAGATTGAAAGAGAGAGAGAGAGAGAGTAAAAGAGAGGAGAGATGTTTGTGGACAGATTGAAAGAGAGAGAGAGAGAGAGAGTAAAAGAGAGGAGAGATGTTTGTGGACAGATTGAAAGAGAGAGAGAGAGAGAGTAAAAGAGAGGAGAGATGTTTGTGGACAGATTGAAAGAGAGAGAGAGAGAGAGTAAAAGAGAGGAGAGATGTTTGTGGACAGATTGAGCGCACGTCTCCGCTCTGATTCGTGTGAACTCTGGTAAATCGTCGTTTTAAACTCCGATGAAAGGATGTGATTTGAGAGGAGTGAGCGTCACGTCGGAGTGAGTGACGGGGCCGCGGGCGAACATCACACAGATCACGCTCAGATTAGTCTCTCTGCCATTTACGCAAACGTCTGGACACTGTTCTTTAAAAAGTAATTACAGCTTAACCGGATTTGAAAAGATCATCGGTATTTCGGGAGATTTTCTGACCCTGAAATCTGCGTTCATCACAGAAGAGAGAAACGCAAGGACGAATAAAGAAGTGTCAGCTCCAGTCAAATGAAGCTCATCGAGGACGCAGTTATTGCATTTTGTTTTATTGTCACAGTTTACGTGAAGGCGCTTCATGTTTCCAGTTATTTCCATTTTAATGACGTGTATAGAGGCTTTGCACCGTCAGCCGCCATGACACCGGGCAACACTACGTCACTGACTTCAGTAACATCGGAGAAACATGGGCAGGTTTTGTTGTGTATTTGGTTGTTCTAGACCAGGGGTGTCAAACTCATTTTGGTCCGGGGGCCGTATCCAATCGACTTTGATCCCAAAGGGGCCGGATCAGAAAACTCATGTCATATAAACCCCAAAAATAACAATAAGTTCAAATATTTGTGCAGAGAAACACAAATCTATTACAGAAATCTTTTTTAATTGATGAACTCTTTCTTTTACAAAATATTATAATATTATGAACAACCTGAAACTTCAAGAAAAATACAATTTCAACACAATGTTTTAACATGAACTTGTTTAACATTAACTTGATTAAATAGGAATAAGTAAGTTTTTGTTGGAAAATCCTGCACTCGGCTCCACTTTTCTCATGTTGGACATTTTTCTGATGAGGGTGTCACGGTCAACAGTCAAAACGATCGTCCTTTAAGAGCGTTTGGAAAGAGACAAGTCTTCATTTGTGCTGCTCTGGTGGGAGGGGCCACGTACAGAGACGCTGGAGATGCTGCTGTGATAAACACCACAGAAAATTAACAATATTTTAATAAAAAATATAATTAAAATATTTTAGTAGAAAATCAGCTGAGGGCCAGATTAAAGGTCTTGGACGGCCGGATCTGGCCCCCGGGCCGCATGTTTGACACCTGTGTTCTAGACGCTCTGAAAGGGATAAAACGAATCGTTTCTTCACTCTTCCTCTGGAAATGACTCATCAGGAGATACAAAAACCAAAAAAACGGGAATTATGTCTAGAGAATATAAATGGTCCCATCAAGACACACTCACGTCACTTTCATCAAGGTATTTGCTGTTTAAATTGTTTCATAGTTTATTTAATGAGAGAAGCACATTTACTGAACTAAAATGTAAAAAGAAAACATTTGCAGTGTGAGCGGCAGTAGAAACTGGATCTTCCAGCACATATAAACATGTCACTCGTCGTAGGACCATGTTTTCTTTATTGTCTTGTTTATCCACAACTTTGTCTTCTAGAATTAATCGCTTTTTGTGAGTGGATCTTTCTAACGTTCGCGAGGATCTTTTCATGGTCGATTCTTTCGAGGTTCGGCTCACAGACTCTTCGACTCGTGCGTCGTGTTGATCACATTAGCCCAGTGTGGGTTCGTTGAATCATAAACTAGTGCAGGTTTTCCTAGATAAATTAATGAAATTTTAGTTCAGTAAATGTGCTTCTTTCATTAAATAAACTATGAAACAATTTAAACAGCAAATACCTTGATGAAACTTCGAGTGTCTTGATGGGACCATTGGAAATCTCTTTGTGGTTTATGTTCTCTAGACATAATTCCCGTTTTTTTTTTTTTTCGATAATTCCCTTGTTTGATCCTGATGAGTCATTTCCAGAGGAACAGTGAAGAAACAAATCGTTTTATCCCTTTCAGAGCGTCTAGGAACAACCAAATACACAACAAAACCTGCCCATGTTTCTCTGATGTTACTGAAGTCAGTGACATAGCGTTGCCCAGTGTCATGGCGGCGTAGGTTACCGTTGCCATGAGGGACACGTGACGGTGCAAAGCCTCTATTATCACATAAATATAAAAGTAAATATATACATAGTAAATACATTTTGTAGGGAAAAGAGAAATTCAATTTGTCGACTGGACAAACGTAAACTTGGACCAATTCTACCTGGACGACGGCGTGGTTCTACACACCTCAAGTCCGAGTCAAGTCTCAAGTCAAATACAGGAAAGTCCAAGTCGAGTCTCGAGTCACTGGCCCATAAGTCCAAGTCAAGTCCGAGTCGTCTGCTTTGAGCTTCAAGTCATTTCAAGTAGGTACGTCCCGCTCACATTTTTTTGCCCCCGAATCCGAGTCATTTGATTTTGAGTATCTGCCCATACTGAGTCCCGATCCGATACTTCTAGAAAAATTATGAGATTATTATAATGTCAAACGGGCTGATGTGGCTCTAGAGTTGTTATGTTTATATGTCGTAAAGTTGAATTTATTTAATGCAGATTAATAGTGCAGATAGTAATAATAATGATGATACATTTTAATACAAAAACGTTAAGGATTAATCGATAATCGATCCTTAATTCTCCCGACGATCGCTGAAAAAAATGTAATCGAATGCCCATCCCTACTCGAGACCCCGTTATTTTAGTTTTTACTTTTGAAAAACGAATGAACGAATGACACACGAATCAAGAAATTACAAGTAAAATAAACTAATCTGAGAAAGAAAACTATTTATGGATCTGTGGTAGCACCATGACACTTTGCCGCCAAAAAATAAAACGACAACCCGCGAAAAACTACAATTCTCTTCTAGCGCTCAGTAATAAGTGTCATTTTGTGGACTTCTCGCCTTTCAGAAGACAGAATATTTTGTTAATTTCTGTGGTGACTGTCCCTATTTTTTTGTGATTCTGAAACTAATGATGTTACCTCTGGTCCTGTCCGCAACCTGCTACGCCAAGAACTTCGGGTACGGCCAAGGCGCCGGGGCTCTGGTCCACGCTCAGTGATCCGCCTCCGTCTCCGTCACGCTCCACAGAAATAAATCTATATATATTTGTTTTACCTCCGCTGATATTCTCCGATATTGTGGCGTATTTAGTAGTGCTGTCATGCGATAAAAAAAATTGAGAGATTAATTAATTATGATCTGTAATTAATTCATCTAATTAATCTCATTTTAATCTCACCTAAAAATTGCTGAGAAAAGCCTTCAATTTGAGGTATTTTCATTTAAATTCATTATTACATTATTGTGGCAGATCAAAAGACTGATATAGAACAAAAAAAAGTGACTTTATAAAGTCATTTATTGTTTAACAAATCTCTCCAAATTGGCTGTTGAGCCCAAGTCTCCATGAATAAGAAACTGTTTGTTGTAAAGTAGCAAAGACGAGGAAATCTGAACATAATAACTTTTGTCGACTAAAGACAATAAAAAGTCCAGTCTTTCCTTAACCATATTAAAAATATTATTGATAGAGAAATGCTTTATATATGAGATCACTGGTTTTAGTCCTTGTTTTAGTCCTGGTTTAGACCTGCTTTAGTCCTGGTTTAGTCCTGGGTTAGACCTGGTTTTAGTTCTGGTTTTAGTTCTGGTTTTAGTTCTGGTTTAGTCCTGGTTTAGACCTGGTTTTAGTTCTGGTTTAGTCCTGGTTTAGACCTGGTTTTAGTTCCTGGTTTAGACCTGGTTTTAGTTCTGGTTTTAGTTCTGGTTTTAGTTCTGGTTTAGTCCTGGTTTAGACCTGGTTTTAGTTCTGGTTTAGTTCTGGTTTAGTCCTGGTTTAGACCTGGTTTTAGTTCTGGTTTTAGTTCTGGTTTAGTCCTGGTTTAGACCTGGTTTTAGTTCTGGTTTAGACCTGGTTTAGACCTGGTTTTAGTTCTGGTTTTAGTTCTGGTTTGAGTTCTGGTTTAGTCCTGGTTTAGACCTGGTTTTAGTTCTGGTTTTAGTTCTGGTTTAGTCCTGGTTTAGACCTGGTTTAGACCTGGTTTTAGTTCTGGTTTAGACCTGGTTTAGTCCTGGTTTTAGTCTTGGTGTTAGTTCTGGTTTAGAGACGCACAGGAGGAAGCGCAGTTTACGCCGCGTACGCGAGAAAACACGATCCACACGTGGCTCACGGAAATACTGAAATAAAAAAATGTATAAATGTGTTTTTTGTGTGTGTGTGTGTGTTGTTAAAAACAGGTTTTATAATAAAGCAACTCACATACAGAAACAGTAAAGTTAGAGATTAAAAATGAGATTAACGCGATTAAAAAACATAACGCGCTAAATATGACTGTAATTAATCGCAATTAACGCGATAATTTGACACCCCTAGTATTTAGTGCACAGAGTGAGCGCTTATACCGACGCTCTGGAAACGCCGTCGTTCGTACCGAGGTAAAGTGCGTTGGTTCTCTGAAGCCTTTTCGGTCGGTAAGGAGCTGTTGAAAATTGACAAAATGAATCGTTATCCTTTTTTTTTTTTTTTCAAAATTTCCAAAGCCGTTAATAAGGTCGACTTCTGTTTGACCCACTTGAAAAATAAATTATATCTACAAATAATAATAATAATCGTACTAAGCATCTTTAAACATTGAGAGCAGGAGACGTGGAGAGAACGGCCCCCCCTCCTGGACCCCGCGCTAATCACACTCACACTAATAGATTCTTTTTTTTTTTTTTTTTTTTCCATCCGTGTCGCGTCGCATTGGGAAATTAGAGTTTGAAAATTAAGCCTGATGCCCCGAAGGCCTTTCTATTCTTACTTAACAGGGCTGGGAGCGGCGGACTCACCCAGAGCGGACGAAGCAAAATCACTTTTCAGGAACTACAACGAGGAGGAGAATTTTCACTGAGCCGCCGCCGCCGCCGCCGCCGCCGCGTGATTCCGGACGTTTATATCAGAAACGTTTAAAGAAATGTTTATTTTATTTGATCTGTGACAGTTTTAATTAGATTTTCTTCCTGTTCCTTTTGTTCACGCAGCAAAGAGGCTGGAATATGTTTTTATTTAAGTTAATTAGTGTCAGATTTGTTGTTGTTGTTGTTCTCTTTGTAATTAAATACTCATTATTTATTTATTTCCATTTTATTTTAGTTTGTTCATTTTTAAATCTAATTCTAAATTTGTAGATAATGGTAATCTTGTAACATTGAGTGTGTACACATGCACATCAGTATCCCGGTTATGTCAGTATTTGGGACACTCATATCCGCGTGTACATGATCAAATGGAGTATCCCGGTTTCTTGACATAATCTTACAAATGCACAAGCGCAAAAATTAACTTAAATCAATTTCATAAACCAGCAAAAATACAAACCATGAGCTCCTGTAGCATAAGAAGCTAAGGAGCTACGAGATCTCCCACAATCCACTGTGCAGATTCTTCATTAAAATCTTCTGCATAAATAAACTCAACTTTACAACATATAAACCATAAACACTATAGACACATCAGCCCGTTTGATCAGATAATTCAGCTGTGATCACATTTGTTTACGTTTTACAGAAATGAAACTTAAGACCACATGGCTCATTTACATAAACTGTTAGCGCTGATAAAAACAACTCGCTCCTTGCGCCGCTGATGCGATTCAGATTCTTTTGGACTAAATGACACGACTCTGTGGATTATGTGTGTTATTTCTGTGACAGAAGAGGTGCTGATGATGGTAAGTGTGTTCTGTGCATATAGAGTATAGGAGATAGTTCATGTTTTAGCTTTTCAGCGTCACACGAGTGCAGGTCGTACGAGTGCAGATTGTACGTGTGCAGGTTTAGCTCAGCTCTTTATTTTACAGTCATTTCACTCGTTTGGTCACTTTATTTATGTTGGTCAATTTATTTATGTCGCTACTGTTGTGGTGAAAAGGACTGGAAAGTGTCTTTTGGACGCATGTGCACTCAACTTTATGTTGCAGTAACCGGGATACTGCGTTTACATGCCACAAGTATCACAGTTACTCTCGGAATAAACCAGCTACAGTAACTCGGTTTCTAATAACCAGGATACTGCCATAACCGGGATACTGTGTTTACATGCACCATGAAGAAACCGTGCTGAATAATATTTTTCTTGCTCTAAATACGCGTCAAAATGTGCGACGCCTGGCACAGATCTGGCAACCTGGATTTACGAGGTCGGACACCAGCAGCACGATTATTGAGCTTTTCGACCCCTGGTTAGGTAAAAGACGAATAAATCCAAGAAGAGAAAAGTTTCTGAAGAAAACAGAGCGATTTAAAGCTATGGCAGATTCATTTTCTGGTGAAAACTGGTGAAACTGAGACACGCGGAACTGCACGTCATAAAATAATAACAGAACACAGAAGCAGACGGTGTTTTGGTTCGCTGCAGGTGAATAATTTAATTTGGATTTTTATTTCTTACTAGGAGGGCTCAAATGATCATTGAGTAATAATGTGTTTAATGCAGCTTTGTGCACATTTGTTTACATTTTCAAGAAACAAAACTTGAAACCACATGACTCATTTGCATAAACTATAAGCCACTTTGTGTCGCTGATGTGGTTCAGTTTCTGTCAGACTAAAGGACACGACTCAGTGGAATATGAGTGTTCTTTCTGTGACAGAGGGGTGTTCTGCTGATGGTGAGTCTGTTCTGTGTTTCTGTCGTGTTGGAGATGGTTCATGTGAAACTTTTCAGAGATTATACGTCTGCAAGTCGTACACACAGACAGTTTATATGAATGGGTGTCGTCTTTTATACAGAACACACAGGTAAAAAAAAAAAAAAAAAGAAAAGAAATACAGTGTTCTCCTCGGCTTTGTTTTGCATACAAACACACAATCTGTACTTTACAGATTCTATCAGAGCTCTGGGTAATGACAGAAAGGACCAGATCGCCGATACAAGCGACACAAATGAGTTTCCTCCACAGAGTGTCTGGACGCTCCCTGAAGGGCCGTTCACACCAAAGAGTCAAAAAACGCCTTGACTATTTGGACGTCTTTGCATTTCAGTTTAGACGCGCTCGACTCGCATCTTTGATGCTGTGGACGAACGGGAGAAAAATACTTGACGAGCGTCCGTTGCCCTGGAAACAAGAGTCCGGTCCTGGTCTTTTCACGAAACAATGTCAGACCAGACTGAGAGACTTTAGTGTTTTTATGACATAAAACATCAGCGGAGGAAATCGACTCGACGACTGGAGCGAGTTTATATTTATACTCCACTAATGACACTGGATCAGTCCTGGTTTAGTCCCGGTCTAGTCTCGGTCTAGTCTCGGTCTAGTCCTGATTTAGTCCTGGTCTGGTCCTGGTGTAGTCCTGGTGATCGTCTCGGTGATTGTGGTGTATATATTTATTCTTCGTTCATGTTTGTGGTTCTCGTTCTGGTTCTCAGGTTTTTCTTCCTGATAAAAACGTTGCTGCGTCTCTGGATACTCGTCCCTGATTGGTTGATGCGGCGCATCTGACGCGAAAAGTTCAGCATTTTCAACTTCTTGACGCACACGCCTTGGACACGCGTCTAGACCGCCGACATGAAAACGCTCAAGATGCGCCGCGTCGACTCCAGATTCGCGCCGCGCTGACGCCGAAGACGCGCCACAAAAACTCAGGACGCTCTAGTCGCACGTCCACATCAACTTTACATAGAAACTGGACGCTTTGACGCCTTGGACGGCCCTTTAGAGATAGAGTGAGGAGCTCAGTCACACGGGAGGAGCTCAGAGTAGAGACGCTGCTCCTCCACGTGGAGAGGAGCAGCTGAGGGGAGAAGATGTTCACTGACACTGGAGGGACTGTGTCTCTGTGCTGGCCTGGGAACACCTCAGGGTCTCCTGGAAGTGTCTGGGGTGAAGGAAGTCTGGGAGTCCCTGCCCAGACTGATGCCCCCCCCCACGACCCGACCCGATAAGAGAAAGAAAATGGATGGATGTTTGAGTCACTCTAAACGCTCTGTTCCACCTTGTGATGTCATGAAGTGGTAGTTTTCAAGTGAACAGCTCCTTTTACCTTTAGCTCAGTAGAGACTGAATGGGCTGAAATTATAATAATAATAATTCTAGTAATTCACAATTGCAGGTTTGTTTTTGAGGAGGAAACACGACTTCAACCTCAGCAGAGTCAGTTTGTGTCGTATTGGACGTTTAAACTCCACGCACACGGTTAAATATAAAAATAAAAAAAAGTCGATTTCCTTCCCTTTAAACGTGAGTCTCTTTTTGCGTGTGTGATAGAGCCGTCCTGCTCCTCCTGCTCCGACAGTGAGCGACAGGAGGCTTTGTGAAACTGACAGGTGCGGATCTGAGCCCGTCGCCCTGGTTACCGGCACCTGTCAATCATTTTCCCCAAAAGAGGGAGCGAGAGAAAGAGAAAAAAAATAAATACCATCAGACGTCTCACTCCTGCTTTTCACCGGGTCGGAGCGCACTGTCCAAACTCCATCAATCACCTCTGCCTCTTCTTCGTCTGCCTCTTCCTCTCTCCCATCCCTCCTTCTCTCTCTTCATTTATCACCCTTCTCCTCCCTTCTCCTTCCTCCTCTTCTTCCTCGTCTCTCTCTCCTTTCTTTTCCTCCACGCTTCCTCTCTGTGTGTTTCGTCTCCACTCCTTTTTCTCCCCACTTTTCTTCCTCTCCCTTTTTCTCCTCTCTTTCCTCATCCTCCTCCTCTCTCCTCTGCCTCCTTTCTCTTCTTTGTGAGGAAGGAGTTTTAGGCCTGGTTTAGTCACGTTTAAGTCCTGTTTTAGTTCCTGTTTTATTCCTGTTTAAGTCCTGGTTTAGTCATTGTTTTAGTCCTGTTTTAGTCCCTTAGTCCTGTTTTAGTCCTGGTTTAGTCCTGTTTTAGTCCTGGTTTAGTCCTGGTTTAGGTCCTGTTTTAGTCCTGGTTTAGTCTGTTTTAGTCTGGTTTCTAGGTTTTAGTCCTGTTTTTAGTCTTGTTTAGTCTGTTTTAGTCTGTTTTTAGTCCTGGTTTAGTCCTGGTTTAGTCCTGTTTAGTCCTGTTTTAGTTCCTGGTTTAGTCCTGGTTTAGTCTGGTTTAGTCCTGTTTTAGTCCTGTTTTTGTCTTGTTTAGTCTGTTTTTCCTGTTTTTTTTAGTCCTGTTTAGTCCTGTTTTAGTCTTGTTTAAGTCCTGTTTAGTCCTTTAGTCCCTTTTTTTAGTCCGTTGTTTAGTCCTGTTTTTAGTTCTTAAGTCCGTTTAGTCCTGTTTTAGTCTGTTTAAGTCCTGTTTTAGTCCTGTTTAGTCCTGTTTAGTCCTGGTTTAGCCTTTTAGTTTAGTCCTGGTTTAGTCCTGTTTTTTGTCCTTTTAGTCCTGTTTTAGTCCTGGTTTAGTCCTGGTTAGTCCTGTTTTCAGTCCTGTTTCAGTCCTGGTTTAGTCCTGTTTTAGTCCTGGTTTAGTCCTGTTTTTAGTCCTGTTTTAGTCTTGTTTAAGTCCTGTTTTAGTCCTGTTTTACTCCTGGTTTAGTCCTGTTTTAGTCCTGTTTAAGTCCTGTTTTAGTCCTGTTTAGTCCTGTTTAGTCCTATTTTAGTCTTGTTTTAAGTCCTGTTTAGTCCTGGTTTAGTCCTGTTTTAGTCCTGGTTTAGTCATGTTTTTAGTCCTGTTTAAGTTCTGTTTTAGTCTTGTTTTAGTCCTGTTTTAGTCCTGTTTTAAGTTCTGTCTGTTTAGTCTTGTTTAAGTCCTGTTTTAGTCCTGTTTTAATCCTGTTTTAATCCTGTTTTAGTCCTGTTTTTCATTCCTGGTTTAGTCCTGTTTTATCTTGTTTTAGTCCTGGTTTAGTCCTGTTTAAGTCCTGTTTCTTGTTTAAGTCCTTTTTAGTCTTGTTTAAGTCCTGTTTAGTCCTGTTTTAGTCCTGTTTTACCTGTTTTTCGTCTGGTTTAGTCCTGTTTATCTTGTTTTAGTCCTGGTTTAGTCCGTTTAGTCATGTTTTTAGTCCTGTTTTAAGTTCTGTTTTAGTCTTGTTTTTAGTCCTGTTTTTAGTCCTGTTTTAGTCCTGTTTAGTCCTGTTTAGTCTGTTTTAGTCTTGTTTTTAGTCCTGTTTAGTCCTTGTTTTAATCCTGTTTTTAGTCCTGTTTTAGTCCTTGTTTTAATCCTGTTTATTTAGTCCTGTTTTTAGTCCTTGTTTTAATCCTGTTTTTAGTCCTGTTTTAGTCCTGTCCTGGTTTAGTTGGTTTTTGTCCTGTTTAGTCCTGTTTAGTCCTGGTTTAGTCCGTTTTAGTCCTTGGTTAGTCCTGTTTTTAGTCCTAGTCCTGTTTAGTCCTGTTTTAGTCCCTGTTTTAGTCCTGTGTTTAGTCTTGTTTTAGTCTGTTTTAGTTGTTTAGTCCTGTTTAGTCCTGGTTTAGTCCTAGTTTAGTCCTGGTTTAGTCCTAGTTTAGTCCTGGTTTAGTCCTGTTTTAGTCCTGGTTTAGTCCTAGTTTAGTCCTGTTTAGTCCTGGTTAGTCCTGTTTTAGTCCTGTTTTTAGTCCTGGTTTTAGTCCTGTTTAGTCCTGTTTAGTCCTGGTTTAGTTCCTGTTTTAGTCCTGGTTTAGTCCTGGTTTAGTCCTGTTTTAGTCCTGTTTTTAGTCCTGGTTTTAGTCCTGTTTTATCTTGTTTTAGTCCTGGTTTAGTCCTAGTTTAGTCCTGGTTTAGTCCTGTTTTTTAGTCCTGTTTTAGTCTTGTTTAAGTCCTGTTTTAGTCCTTGTTTTAATCCTGTTTTTAGTCCTGTTTTAGTCCTGTTTTTCGTCCTGTTTAGTCCTGTTTTATCTTGTTTAGTCCTGGTTTAGTCCTGTTTAGTCCTGTTTAGTCCTGTTTTAGTCCTTTTTAGTCCTGGTTTAGTCCTGTTTAAGTCCTGTTTTAAGTCCTGGTTTAGTCCTGGTTTAGTCCTAGTTTAGTCCTGGTTTAGTCCTGTTTTAGTCCTGTTTTTAGTCCTGGTTTTTAGTCCTGTTTAAGTACTGTTTTAGTCCTGTTTTAGTCCTGTTTTAGTCCTGGTTTAGTCCTGTTTAAGTCCTGTTTTAGTCCTGTTTTTAGTCCTGTTTTAGTCTTGTTTAAGTCCTGTTTTAGTCCTGGTTTAGTCCGTGGCACGTGCGGCTCAAAACTCCTGCATCTCGATCAGTGTTTCTTCTGTTCAGTAAATAAAGTCTGTGCAGTGAAGACAGTCGAGTCGCGTCTGTGAGTTCGTGTTCGTACTGAAGAAGGCGAAACCGTTTCATTTCATTTCGTGATTGTAATTCTTGAAGTCGTAACTTTTCAGTTCATATTCTGATGGATGCTTCAGTTAGAATGATTTAAATTTGTGTGTGGTTTATCACGGGTCCAGGCGGGCGCGGGTTTAACTTTCATATACTCATGGGTTAACGGGCGGCTGCTGCGGGTCTCTGGCGTAGGTGCACATGAGGGCCGATCATTGTCGCTTGCTGCTATATATTATTATTATTATTATTATTATTTTACTATTATTATTATTATCATTATTATTATTACTATTATCATTATTACCTCCGCCAAGGACGTTATGTTTTTGCCGGCGTTTGTTTGTTTGTTTGTTTGTTGTTTTTGTTTGTCTGTTTTCTGTTTACTGTTTGTCTGTTGTCTGTTGTCTTTGTCTGTTTGTCTGTTTGTCTGTTTGTCTGTTTGTCTGTTTGTCTGTTTGTTTGTCTGTTTGTCTGTTTTTGTTTTGTCTGTTTGTCTGTTTGTTGTTTGTCTGTTTGTTTTTGTTTGTTTGTTTGTCTGTTTTTGTTTGTTTGTTTGTTTGTTTGTTTGTCTGTTTGTTGTTTGTTGTTTGTCTGTTTGTTTGTTTGTTTGTTCTGTTTGTTTGTTGTTGTTGTGTTGTTTGTTTGTCTGTTTGTTGTCTGTTTGTCTGTTTGCTGTTTGTTTGTTTGTTTGTCTGTTTGTTTGTCTGTCTGTTTGTTGTTTGTCTGTTTTTGTCTGTTTGTGTTTGTTTGTTTGTTTGTCTGTTTGTTTGTTGTTTGTTGTTTGTTGTCTGTTTGTCTGTTTGTCTGTTTGTCTGTTTGTTTGTCTGTTTGTTTGTCTGTTTGTCTGTTTGTTTGTTTGTTTGTTTGTTTGTTTGTTTGTTTGTTTGTTTGTTGTCTGTTAGCAACATAACTCAAAAAGTTATGGACCGATTTTGATGATGAAATTTTCAGGATTTGTTGGAAATGTGAAAAGGAAGAACTGATTTCATTTTGGGGCTGATCCGGAAGAAATCCTGGATTCTGGATCACTTTGAAATTTTAGTTTAACATTGTGGTAAATGGGGCCAAAAAATTTTGTTTCTCAATATCTGGGTTAATTATTGACCAAACCCCATGAAATTTGACTCAGGGATGGACAATGGGATCGTCTTTCATATTCCAAAGGCTGATCCGGATCTGATCCAGAAGACTGATTTTATCGCAATTTATATAAAAAAATGGTTGGTAGTCCTTGGCGGAGGTCTGCGCTCTCTGACTGCTTTTCTAGTTATTATTATTATTATCATTATTATTATCATTATTATTATTACTATTATTTTTATTATTATTATCATTATTATTATTATTATTATTATTATTATCATTATTATTATTATTACTATATTTTTTTATTATTATTATTATTATCATTATTATTATTGCCAGTATTATTATTATTATTATTATTATTATCATTATTATCATTATATTATCATTATTATATTATTATTACTGTTATTATTATTATCATTATTATTATTATTATTACTATTATTTTTTTTTTTATTATTATTATCATTATTATTATTACTATTATTTTTTATTATTATCATTATTATTAATATTATCATTATTATTACTGTTATTATTATTATTATTATTATTCATCATCATTATTATTATTATTTTTTTTTTTTACTTCTTTTTTTTTTTTTTTTTCCACATACTGAACACTCATGTAACAGAAACCCTTCTCCTGTTCCTGTTTCTGTTTCATCTCTTTCCCGAGCTCTGCGCGTGTGTCTCAGAGTTCCGTAAAACCGCATGGAGATGAAAGCAGCTCGTCGCCGTGGTTACGCTCCGTCACCATCGCGGACGACAAAAATCTCGCGGCGGTGACGACAGTGACTCATCCTCGTGTGCGGTATGTTTGCGCGCGCTCTGCCCGTGTGTCGGCTCGGAGCTCGTTTGGACACCGGTGACTCAACCGGGGCCACGAATATTCAGGGTTCGCGAGCGCCGGCGCGTCAGCCCGTGTTGTGCTAATCATGCTCAGTGTTGGGAGTGTTACTCTTAAAATGTAATCCCCTACAGATTACAGATTACACACACCAAAATGTAGTTTGTGACGTAATCCATTAAATTACTTAAAGTGAGTAATGTAATCTGAATACTTTGGATTACTTGATATTGTCGAGCTTTTTAAAACGACATGAATGTAACAACCACATCCTGAAAATTCACGTTTGTTCTCTTCAAATTGGCCCTGGTTTAGTCCTGGTTTAGACCTGGTTTAGACCTGGTTTAGACCTGGTTTTAGTCCTGGTTTAGATCTCATTTTAGTCCTGGTTTTAGTCCTGGTTTAGTCCTGCTTTAGACCTCATCTTAGTCCTGGTTTAGACTTGGTTTTAGTCCTGGTTTAATTCTGGCTTTAGTCCTGGTTTAGTCCTGGTTTAGACTTGGTTTAGTCCTGGTTTAGATCTCGTTTTAGTCCTGGTTTAGACCTGGTTTAGTCCTGGTTTAGTCCTGGTTTAGTCCTGGTTTAGTCCTGGTTTTAGTCCTGGTTTAGTCCTGGTTTAGTCCTGGTTTAGTCCTGGTTTAGACCTCATTTTAGTCCTGGTTTAGTCCTGGTTTAGACCTCATTTTAGTCCTGGTTTAGTCCTGGTTTAAACTTGGTTTAGTCCTGGTTTAGACCTCGTTTTAGTCCTGGTTTTAGTCCTGGTTCAGTCCTGGTTTAGACCTGGTTTAGTCCTGGTTTAGTCCTGGTTTAGTTCTGGTTTTAGTTCTGGTTTTAGTCCAGGTTTAGACCTTGTTTAGCTCAAAATGTGAAAACAGTAAAATCCCTCTCACTGAAACAGTAACTGTAACTGAATACAGTTACTCATCATTTGTACTCTGATTACTCTGGTACTTGTAATCTATTACTCCCTGACACTGCTCATGCTAATGCCCCGAACACAGACCAGCCCGAAACAAACGCCCCCGGCTCCAGAAACCAATAACAAATACAGAAAAAAAGGTGTTCATACTGTGAGTGGGCTCGCATCTCCACAAACCTGGCTCTTACTGGTCCCGGAGGAGGGTCCACCTGCTGGTTTCCATGGAAATGTCGTCCCTTTTGGCCAGAATATTCCGCAATATGGCGTTAAACGTATTTCTGTCTTCACGGAGAATGTTCTGAAGTACGGTTTGAACTTTGTTTCTGTGCCCCCTTCCAGAATGTTCCGTACAATCACTTTAAAAAAAATGCTCTATGTAGCGTTTCCGCATTTCCAGCTTGTTGCCACGGAGACGCTACTGCTTCGCCTGGAATGTTCCACAGTACGGCTGCATCTCTTGGCTTTTCTGGTGGAGGCTCCGGCAAATGTTTTTTTCTTTTTTCGTGGAGATGTTATTGTTGTTTTGTCTAAAATGTCCCACAGTATGGCTTTAAAACTTCATCTTCATGGAGACCAAACCGGACCAAGTTCCAGGTCAGGTCTGTGGCGAGGCGACCCCGCTCACAGTCACACAACGTCTGTTTTTCGAGGTATTTTTGACCACCTTTGTAATGGAATAAATGTAAAGTCGAGCTGTTTAATGTCACACTGTGGAACATTCCAGACAGAGCAATGATGTCTCCATAGAAACAAGCAACCGAAAAGTTACACAGTGCACATTAAAGCCTCCAGAGAATCTATGCATTATTGGTGACATGAACATGGAACATCTTACAAAAATAAACCTACTTTACTTTTCCCAACTTCCCCATTGAAATTAACGGGATTCTGTCTTAACCGGAAGTGAAAAAAACAGGATTCTGGCTTAAAACTAATTTCTTGCTTAACCGGAAGTGAAATAAACGAGATTTTGGGTTAACTTAAAGTCAAATCAACAAGATTTTGGTTTAATTGGAAGTGAAATAAACAGGAATAAACGGGATTATGTCTTAACCGGAAGCAAAAATAAATGGGAAATACATGTGATTCTGTCTTAACCGGAAGTGAAATCAACAAGATTATGACCTAACTGGAAATGAAATAATGGGATTCTGGAAATAAATGGGATTCTGGCTGAACAGGAAGTGAAATACAGGGAATTCTGGTGTCTTAACCGGAAGTGAAATAAACAAGATTCTGGCTTAAACCGGAAGCGAATTAAAACAGGATTTTAGAAGTGAAATAAACGGGATTCTAAAAGTGAAATAAACGGGATTCTAAAAGTGAAATAAACGGGATTCTAAAAGTGAAATAAACGGGATTCTAAAAGTGAAATAAACGGGATTCTAAAATGAAATAAACGGGATTCTAAAAGTGAAATAAACGGGATTCTAAAAGTGAAATAAACGGGATTCTAAAAGTGAAATAAATGGGATTCTAAAAGTGAAATAAATGGGATTCTAAAAGTGAAATAAACGGGATTCTAAAAGTGAAATAAACGGGATTCTAAAAGTGAAATAAACGGGATTCTAAAAGTGAAATAAACGGGATTTCTAAAATGAAAATATAAAGGATTCTAAAAGTGAAATAACGGGATTCTAAAAAGTGAAATAAACGGGATTCAAAAGTGAAATAAACGGGAAAAAGTGAAATAAACGGGATTCTAAAAGTGAAATAAACGGGATTCTAAAAAAAATGAAAATGAAATAAACGGGATTCTAAAAGTGAAATAAACGGGATTCTAAAAGTGAAATAAACGG
>NW_026571207.1:2014419-2030919 GCF_026225935.1 Boleophthalmus pectinirostris | reverse complement strand
ACAACTTGCCTTTATGTAACAGATAATACTCCCTACAACTGTACAACTCTCCCTTATGTAACAGATAATACTCCCTACAACTGTAGGACAACTTGCTCTTATGTAACAGATAATACTCCCTACAATTGTACAACTCACCCTTATGTAACAGATAATACTCCCTACAACTGCATGACAACTCGCCTTTATGTAACAGATAATACTCCCTACAACTGTACAACTCACTCTTGGGTAACAGATAATACTCCCTACAACTGTACTACAGCTCGCCTTTATGTAACAGATAATACTCCCTACAATTGTACTACAGCTCACTCTTATGTAACAGATAATACTCCCTACAACTGTACAACAACTCGCCCTTATGCAACAGATAATACTCCCTACAATTGTACTACAGCTCACTCTTATGCAACAGATAATTCTCCCCTGATTCTGTCTTTTTTGTTATTTTTACTTCTTATCTCTCGTTATTTTTACCACTTATTTAAAATCTATTACGACCATTTATATTTTTCTTTTTCTATAATAATTTCTCGTGATTCGTGAGCACAGAAGCGCCGGAGCTGGAGCGTTAAACCGAACCGTCGCCTGATCCGTGTCACGCTAACGCCGCGCCCCTCGACTTCACTCCGCGGGACGTGCATCAGACGGAGCGGACTGGACCGGCCCGGCCTCTGTATTTAAGCCGTCTCTTCGCGTGAAAGCTCTAATCGGCCGTGTTCCTCGGGTCACAGCGCGACGCCATAATTACACGTTAGCGTTCAGTCGGGCGCCATCAAGCTAACGATCCGCCGGATACGCGACGCTTCACTGTTTTCCAGAGCAGGGGCTTAAATCATGTTCGCTAATTATGTAACATGAATAATTACCAGAGTGTACGCAGACTTCTGCACCTCGCAAGACTCAAAAGTTGTCTGACTGCTGCTGTTGTGTCACTGGGCAAGGCTTTTCACTTGTAATATCATCTTATTAAAGGGCCCTCCCTTATGTAACAGATAATACTCCCTACAACTGTACAACAACTCGACTTATGTAACAGATAATACTCCCTACAACTGTACAACAACTCGACTTATGTAACAGATAATACTCCCTACAACTGTACGACAACTCTCCTTTATGGAACAGATAATACTCCCTACAACTGTACAATAATTCACTCTTATGTAACAGATAATACTCCCTACAACTGTACAACAACTCGCCTTATGTAACAGATAATACTCCCTACAACTGTAAGACAACTCGCCTTTATGTAACAGATAATACTCCCTACAACTGTACAACAACTCGCTTTATGTAACAGATAATACTCCCTACAACTGTACAACAACTTGCCTTTTATGGAACAGATAATACTCCCTACAACTGTACAACAACTCGACTTATGTAACAGATAATACTCCCTACAACTGTATGACAACTCACTCTTATGTAACAGATAATACTCCCTACAACTGTACAACAACTCACTCTTATGTAACAGATAATACTCCCTACAACTGTACAACAACTCGCCTTTATGTAACAGATAATACTCCCTACAACTGTACAACAACTCGCCCTTATGTAACAGATAATACTCCCTACAACTGTACAACAACTCGCCTTATGTAACAGATAATACTCCCTACAACTGTACGACAACTCGCCTTATGTAACAGATAATACTCCCTACAACTGTATGACAACTCACTCTTATGTAACAGATAATACTCCCTACAACTGTACAACAACTCACTTTTATGTAACAGATAATACTCCCTACAACTGTACAACAACTCGCCTTTATGAAACAGATAATACTCCCTACAACTGTACAACAACTTGCCTTATGTAACAGATAATACTCCCTACAACTGTACAACAACTCGCTTTATGTAACAGATAATACTCCCTACAACTGTACAACAATTCACTCTTATGTAACAGATAATACTCCCTACAACTGTACAACAACTCACCCTTATGTAACAGATAATACTCCCTACAACTGTACAACAACTCGCCTTTATGTAACAGATAATACTCCCTACAACTGTACAACAACTCACCCTTATGTAACAGATAATACTCCCTACAACTGTACGACAAATCCGCACTTGTACCGTCCCGCTCCAGCCTCCAGCAGCGAAGTACAGCCTTAATACTAAATACTTGTTACTTTTAATGAATTCACTTATTAGTTTATTCCTTCATTTTACTCAGTCGTTCACTAATGCTCGTCGTGCAGAAAACAGGAAGTGAGGAAGAACTGCAAACTTTTTACGATTTTACAATTTTTCATGTTTTTAAGACACTAAAAATCAGGTGCAGGGACTTTATTTAGACATATTATAATCATGGCAGTGCGCAGGGATATTTGTAGATTTGGAGAGAAAGAGAAAAAGCGAGAGAAAGAGAGGAGGCGGAGGAGGGGGAGGCCGCACATTGTCCCTCTTTTTATTGTTCTTCTTCCAAAACGAAACGCGGTAAAAGAGCCAACAGAGACTTGGAATAACTCTTTCTCTCTATCCCTCAACCTCTCCTTTTTTTTTTCTCACCGCCTCCCTCATCCCTCCGTCGCGCTCCCATATGCCGCCCGTGCGCGTCTCCCCCCGGCGCGTTTGGCTCCGTCCCGCCGCTCGTCTCCGTCCGTTTCTTGGTCGGCTGCCACCCCCGGATCCCGCGGCTCCGAGGATGATGTCACTTTGAAACATCGGGTCTGAAGCCAGTGTTTGTGCAATTAGCGGCGCGAGAAACCTGCAAAAACAAACCGTCTGTGGCACGCGGCGCACGCCAAAAACACGCCAACCGCACGCCAACCGCACGCCAACTGCACGCCAACCGCACGCCAACTGCACGCCAACAACACGCCGAGAGTACAGCGATTATTCTGATAAACCACTTTGTCAAGAAGGGCCTATTTTTTTAAGTTTAAAGTGCATTTTTCTTTTAATTTTCATCTAATTTGGTGGGATAAAACCTGTGAAATGATCTTTTTTTTTTTTTTTTTACACCATTCAAGAAGCAATTTGTGAAGAAAAGCGGAAAATTATGCTGAAAATTGTTGAGAGAAGTAGAGTTCCTAATTCGTTTCGTCAGATTTAAAATTTTACTTTCACTTTGAATTTTTCAGCTGTGATAAAAGATGTTTGAGTTATTTTGATTTCATATTTTTGTGCACATTTTCAAAGTGTTTAAAATTCAATAAAAAAAAATCCAATCTGACTGGTTAGAATCCACCTCATCAAAACCTCATCTCTTTTATTTCTTAATATTTTGATGATAATTCAAGATATGAACATCAATCAGGTTCCCTCTTTCCCCAAAAGGTTTGATTGACAGCGTTGCCAAGCTCCCACTCCCTGCCCAACCAGCTGCGCGGGCGGGGGGGGGGGCGTTATTTCAACATCCTTGCTCCCGATTGGCTCTTTGGTATGACTCTCGCAGTCGGAAATTCCAAATATCGACTTCAAATTCACCCCTATATAACAGGAAGCTTCGATGAGCTTCATTTGACTGGAGCTGTATGTTGTGGGTGTTAAATTCTGTGTACAGTCTGTGAGGAGAATACTGGACCATCTCAAACATCATGAATCAATCCAAGACACCATGAGCTGGGGAAGTTTGTTTTTGTTCACAGATTTCAAAACAGATAATACTCCCTACAACTGTACAACAACTTGCCTTATGTAACAGATAATACTCCCTACAACTGTACAACAACTCGCCTTATGTAACAGATAATACTCCCTACAACTGTACAACAACTCGCCTTATGTAACAGATAATACTCCCTACAACTGTACAACAAACTGTAACAGCCCTAATGTAACAGATAATACTCCCTACAACTGTACAACAACTTGACTTATGTAACAGATAATACTCCCTACAACTGTACAACAACTCGACTTATGTAACAGATAATACTCCCTACAACTGTATGACAACTCGCCTTTATGGAACAGATAATACTCCCTACAACTGTACAACAACTTGCCTTATGTTTCAAAAGGAACTAGTTTTGTTTATAGTTAATATTTGGTTCATAGGTCCAAAAAATGAACTACTTTTCTTTTTTTATACGTTGTGTGTTTCAGTATCATTGCCAAAGCCACAGACAGATTTAACAATGAAATGATATGTTAGATTTCATCTTCATGGGATTACAGTCGTCCGTCACCTTTCGCAGCCTTACTGTTTTGCAGATTTTTATTTTTTATTTTTGTACAATTTTGCATTCTCTTTTTTTCTTTACAGCTTATGTATGAACGTGCATTGTGTTCTTCCCCCTGCGTCCTGATTGGCTGTAGACCACTGTCAATCAATCTCCTCCGCGTCGCGTCTCCGGTTCAGTGCAGAACGTGTTCAGTTTGACAGATTTACAGAAATGTTGGATCTGTATCAGTGGGATTCTGAAGCGCTGTGTGTTTACAAGTTTTCTCCCCGACAAAACCCACAATGTCGACGAAATGTTCTGCACCGACAAAAGTCTCCTGCGCTCGCGAACAAAAGACAGAGGAAGATGTAATGCACAAAAAGTTGGACACACTGACGGAAGAGAGAAGTTACGTGGCTGTAACAGAGTCCTGCGCCGGGTCAGGTACCCGCGGGTTACACCTGTTACTACACCAGGACTAAACCAGGTCTAAACCAGGACTAATCTTGGACTCAAGAGAGAGAGAACCCCAAGCTCGTGGAGCAGGTGTCCACAAAGCGCGATCGGGCGACGGCTGTGCTTACCTCCGCGGAGCTCTGAGCCAGTCCTTTCGCCTGCGGTCACCCGACGGTCTACACCTCCGAGCCGGTCCTGACAGTGAGTCCTGGTTCAGTTCTGGTTTAGTCCTGGTTCAGTCCGTGGCGTGTTTCCTCCGCTAAAGCCTGTGAAGTGATGACAGTCGAGTCGTGTCTGTGAATTTGTGTTCGTACTGAAGAAAGTGAAACCATTTCATTTTGTGATTGTAATTCCTGAAGTCGTAACCTTTCAATTCGTATTCTGATGGACGCTTGATTTATCGCGGGCGAGTAACGGGAATGTGGAACGTTAACGAGTGTGGGTCTGTAAAAATGGACCAGTGCGGGACTCTTAACAGACAGGACAGCTGCTCTTTCTGCAGGAGACATGCGCAGTAATGCAGCAAGTGTTTTTGTTTCGATGACGCGTGTTTTTGCGATGCGACGCTGGTGGCTCTCGCTGTTGCCAGATTTAGTGTTTTCCGCTAAACATTGCGGGCTCTTTATGGTGTGTTTTCCGGGTTTTCGCCTGGAACACTAAAGAAATCTGACACTCGGCTGAACGAAGTAAAACAGACGTGCGCGGCGTTCACAGACACCGGAATGAACGCGCTCACGCTTCGCTCATCGGGCAGAAATACAACGCGTCCGGTTCACGTTAAAATATGAACGCGTACATTTCACGTTAAAATATGAACGCGTACATTTCACGTTAAAATATGAACGCGTACATTTCACGAACGCGTACATTTCACGTTAAAATATGAACGCGTACATTTCACGTTAAAATATGAACGCGTACGTTTCACGTTAAAATATGAACGCGTACATTTCACGTTAAAATATGAACGCGTTTCACGTTAAAATATGAACGCGTACATGTCACGTTAAAATATGAACGCGTACATTTCACATTAAAATACGAACGCGTACATTTCACGTTAAAATGTGAACGCGTACATGTCACGTTAAAATATGAACGCGTACATTTCACGTTAAAATATGAACGCGTACATGTCACGTTAAAATATGAACGCGTACATGTCACGTTAAAATATGAACGCGTACATTTCACGTTAAAATATGAACGCGTACATTTCACGTTAAAATATGAACGCGTACATTTCACGTTAAAATATGAACGCGTACATAAACTATTCAGGTACACGACACCGACGAACATGACTGCGAGTCTGATAAACGTCCGGGAAATTAAATAAAAGATCATTTTTGCATAACATGTTTACTGTGAGAGTCATTTGTGTCGGGGAGGACAACGGCGATGTGTGAATCCATCTGTTTCCGCCGGATCATTCAGACACGAGCGCACACACACTCGCTCTGATAAAGGGCGCACACACACACACACAACACACACACACACAGAACATGGAGATGTGCGTTGCATTGCGTCGCGTTTGACTGATTGCGATTGCGGCCGAATGAATGAAGCGCAGGAGTGGCTCTGGCAGAGGACAAATCACCGAGTCCATGAACAGCCCCGTGTCCTGTTTATACCAACAGAGACGTATGGGACCCCACGCAAACTCACACCCACACCATTTATCATAAACACGCGGCGGCGAACGAGGGAGGAGGGAGAAGAGGAGGAGAGGAAGAGAGGGGGAAGAGGAGGAGGAGGGAGAGAAAGATGAGGGAGACGGATACAAGAAAGTGCAATTGGAGTCTGGGTGAAAGAGCGAGAACGAGACAGAGGCGGGAGGGGGGAGAACGGCACAAGAAGAGAGAAAGGAAGAAGAGAAGGAGTGGATGGGAAGAGAGATAAAAAAAAAACGATTTAGTCTCAATTGAAACTAAATCCACATCAGAGTTTTGCAAGGCTTTGGGGGCTACTTGGATATGCAAAAAATGTGCAGAATTGTTCTTTTGGTGTCTTCAGTGTAGGGAGCGTCTCAAATAATAAATAAAAGTAGGAAAAAAACTGAGGCACTCAAAAAGTACAAAATAATTAGAAGCCTTTAAAATACCACATGGCCAGTGTTGGGAAGGTGACTTTTAAAATGTAATCCCCTACAGATTACAGATTACACACACCAAAATGTACTTTGTAACATAATCCATTAAATTACTTAAAGTGAGTAATGTAATCTGATTACTTTGGATTACTTGATTTGCTGTAGAGAAGCAAAGACGAGGAAATCGTAACATAAGATGTTTTGTTTGCTAAAAGAAAATAAAAAGCCCAGACTTTATTTAACTAAATTAAAAATATTATTGATAGAAGACGAGGAGACACGGTCCACGCAGCATTGTTTAGTCCTGTTAAATCCTGTTTTACACCTGGTTTAGACCTGGTTTAGTTCTAGTTTAGACCTGGTTTAGACCTGATTTAGACCTGGTTTAGAACTGGTTTAGAACTGGTTTGGACCTGGGTTTAGACCTGTTAAATCCTGGATTAGTCCTGGTTTAGACCTGGTTTAGTCCTGGTTTAGTTCTAGTTTAGACCTGATTTTGTCCTGGTTTAGTCCTAGTTTAGACCTGGTTTAGTCCTGGTTTAGACCTGGTTTAGTCCTAGGTTTAGACCTGGTTTTTAGTCCTAGGTTTAGACCTGGTTTAGTCCTGGTTTAGACCTGGTTTAGTTTAGTCCTGGTTTAGACCTGGTTTAGTCCTGGTTTAGTTCTAGTTTAGACCTGATTTTGTCCTGGTTTAGTCCTAGTTTAGACCTGGTTTTAGACAGAGTTTAGACCTGGTTTTAGACCTGGTTTAGACCTGGTTTAGAGTTTAGACCTGGTTTAGTGTCCGGCAATGAGTGGAATTACCAAACAAACAAACAAACAAACAAACAAAAACAAAAAAGGGGAGGATTTAGCCCAAAATGTGAAAACAGTAAAATCCCTCTGTGTAATCCATTTATTGCAACGAAAGTAACTGTAATCCAATTACCACTCACTGAAACAGTAACTGTAACTGAATACAGTTACTCATCATTTGTACTCTGATTACTCCGGTACATGTAATCTGTTACTCCCCGACACTGCACATGGCAGATGAAGTTAAAATACGCCAAACTCAAATCAGGGCAAACTCCAGATGTTTATCACAGTGCAGATTTAAAGTCACAGGTGCAGGTCACATGTTCACACTCCCCTGGTGCATGATGGGACATGTAGGCTTAACACATTTTAATTACAGGCTAAACAAGTTCAAATACAATAATACAAGACATAAATGGTGCAAATCCCAACAACCAATACATAGAAAGATACATTATATGAAAATAGTATAAAATAGTATAAAAAGATACATAGTGTAAGGATATATATAGAGTGCGATAACTCAAAAGTGCTTCAGCTATAGTTTGTATAATATATTTAAGGGTTAGTCTTAAATAATTTCATGAAGACAGGGATATAGAGCAAGGATTGATGACACATTTAAAGCTTGTGGTTTTAAAGGAAGGAGGAAACTGGAGACTGTGTGGCCTTGAGAGTGTAGATCCAGCAGGTCTCGCTCTGTTATAGTTTTTTTCACTCTGTCTCCTCCTCTTATTGTTTCTTTAATATGTTCAATTGCACAGACTTTTAGGCTTTTACAGCTGCCGTGGTTGACGTCTCTGTAACGCACGGCCAGAGGATACAGAGGGTTACAGGTTCTTACAGCCTGTTTGTGCTCAGCCAGTTTATTTCTCAATTTGCGTTTTGTTCGGCCTATGTAGAAACGACCACATGGACATTCAAGTCTGTACACTACATAAATAGTGTTACAGTTAATTAATGTTCTAATATCAAAACTTTGACCTGAGTTAATGTCCATGAATGAGTTCGTCTGTTGTTCATGTTCACAAAAGGTGCAGTTTCCACATCAGAGTTTTGTCAGTGTCCAGTGTTTTCCTCATGCGCGTTTAAACATTTCTGTCGTATCTCCATCTCTCTTTCTCTCCATGGCTGGAATATTCCACAGTGCGGCATTAAACTGATCTATGCCCGCGGAGACGACTCCACCAGGGCGAGTGCTTTATTACCAGCGCAAACGTGGAAATGATCCGAGCGCGACGAGAGCCAGGTCCAATCAGAGGGACCGTCCATCACCGCTGCTGTGAGGGGAGTCGTGCTAAATAAAATAATACAATTAAATAAACTAATAAATTAATACATACAAAAATAATAATTATACTTTTTTTTTTTTTTGCAATTAATTCTGTTTTGTTTTTTTTTTCCCACAAAATATATAATTCATCCATCCATTTTCTCCCTCTTATCCGGGGTCGGGTCGTGGGGGCGTCAGTCTAAACAGGGACTCCCGGACTTCCCCTCACCCCAGACACTTCCTCCGGCTCCTCCGTGGGGACCCCAAGGTGTTCCCAGGCCAGTCCAGAGACATAGTCCCTCCAGTCCCTGTCTCCAAGGGTTCTTCTCCTTTTCCTCCTCCTCCTCTTTCTTCTTCTTCTACTTGTGCTTCTACTTCTACTACTAGAACTTGTTCCACTTATACCTCTTGTTCTACTTCTATTACTGCTACTACTACTTCTACTACTACTAGTTCTACTTCTACTTCTTGTTCTACTACTACTACTACTACTTGTTCTACTTCTTGTTCTGGTTTAGTCCTGGTTTAGTCCTGGTTTAGTCCTGGTTTAATCCTGGTTTAGTCCTGGTTTTAGACCTGGTTTAGTCCTGGTTTTAGACCTGGTTTAGACCTGGTTTAGACTGGTTTAGACCTGTTTTAGTCCTGGTTTAGTCCTGGTTTTAGACCTGGTTTAGTCCTGGTTTAGACCTGGTTTAGTCCTGTTTTAGACCTGGTTTAGTCCTGGTTTTAGACCTGGTTTAATCCTGGTTTAGTCCTGGTTTTAGACCTGGTTTAGTCCTGGTTTTAGACCTGGTTTAGTCTTGGTTTTAGACGTGGTTTTAGACCTGGTTTAGTCCTGGTTTAGTCCTGGTTTAGACCTGGTTTTAGACCTGGTTTGGTCCTGGTTTTAGACCTGGTTTAGTCCTGGTTTAGACCTGCTTTAGTCTTGGTTTTAGACCTGGTTTAGTCCTGGTTTAGTCCTGTTTAGTCCTGATTTAGACCTGGTTTAGACCTGGTTTTAGACCTGGTTTAGACCTGGTTTAGATCTGGTTTAGTCCTGGTTTAGACCTGCTTTAGTCTTGGTTTTAGACCTGGTTTAGTCCTGGTTTAGTCCTGATTTAGACCTGGTTTAGACCTGGTTTTAGACCTGGTTTTAGACCTGGTTTAGTCCTGGTTTAGACCTGTTTAGACCTGGTTTAGTCCTGGTTTAGTCCTGGTTTAGACCTGGTTTAGTCCTGGTTTAGTCCTGGTTTAAGACCTGGTTTAGTCCTGGTTTAGACCTGGTTTAGACCTGGTTTAGACCTGGTTTAGACCTGGTTTAGTGTCCGGCAATGAGTGGAATTACCGAGAAAAAACAAAAACAAACAAAAAAAGGGATATAGTTCCAAATGTGAAAACAGTAAAATCCCTCTGTGTAATCCATTTATTTCACCAAAGTAACTGTAATCCAATTCCCACTCACTGAAACAGTAACTGTAACTGAATACAGTTACTCATCATTTCTACTCTGATTACTCCGGTACATGTAATCTGTTACTCCCCGACACTGAGTATACACAAATCAATTACACATGAGGGAAAACTGTAAATATACTTACATGAAAGTACTGGGATGTTGTCGTGCAGGTGTGTTTTCGCTGGACTCTGTCATGTGACCTCCTCTCATCATGTCCTCGGTGTTTCAGAGAGAAGCTCCAGCTCCGTCTCCTCTCCTGGACTTTAGAGTGTAACTGTAGTGCATCAAAGTGTAACTGTAGTGCCATTACGCTCCTGTAGGGCGGCGTGAGAGCGTTCAGGGGCCCCTCTGACGGAGCTGAGGGCCCTTCACACACAGACGCAGAGAGACGCCGAGAGACGCCGAGAGGAGCGGGGGACATTTTAACGCTCTGTGCCTGATTTTTTTATCGTCCTAAAAAACGTGAAAAACAGTTTGCAGTGCTCCAAACTTTATCCTCACCATGAGTTTTTAAAAAGCACTTTCCACAACTTTCGGAGACCAGAGCGGAGTTTGGTCGTCATGACGCAGCTAACTGTAGGGGTGTGCAAAAATATCGGAATATCGATATATCGTATCGTTGAATGTGCATGTTTAACACGTTAGAATGAGCCATCAGTCCTTTAGTCACTCTTCACTCTTATGTTGTAAAGTTGAGTTTATTTATGAGGATTTGTAACGGTAATAATAATAACGATGATCATTTCAAAATAAAAACGTTAATGATTAATCAAATACATTTCTTTTTCCGGTCCTTTTCTAGAGAGACAGTATAGCCGGGTTTCATGTGACGCACGCAAAATCAGACGGAGGGCAGGAAGTGAACCGACTGGAGGAAAATGCCGATGTGTTGTGTAGTTTACGGCCGTGCCAATCGTTCTAACTGAGAGAAGGAAAAGCGATTTTTTTTTTTAGAGCACCGAATACAGTCGTCCACAAAGGTCAGAAACGGGAAAAGCCGACAGAACAACGCCGTAAAAAGTGGATTACAAACCTGTTTGCGACCGGGAGAAGCAGAATTCGCTAATCCTCGTGTCTGCGGTGACTTCGACAAAGGTTTGTTACAAAGATAAATTGTTTTTTGTGGTTTACCTAAACGAATCATTAACGTTTAACGACGTTTGTTGACATTAAATAGTTCAGGTAGAGGTCACTGCCGATACGCTGCAGTTTTTCCCATAACGTCTATACACATAAAATAAGAGAAACACTCACCCCGGCCAAGACCAAACCATAATCATCATTTAGGCGTTTTGCACCGAGGTTGAGGACCCATCCACTGACAAAAAAAGTTCTATGCCTCCAAACTTTTGTACAACTTCATCTGTTGTCTGGTGTAGAACGATGTCTGAAGAGCTAAATAGTTCGTGTTCTCCTCTGCCTCGATTGTGGGCAAATCTTTTACTTCGGTCGAAAATTCTCTCATTTTCAATAAGATCAGGGTCACGTCCAATATATTTGTCGACTAACTGCTGGTACTTTTGCCTCGTTACTGGCTCTAAATCCTGACAATAAGAACTCTTCTCCATATCTGTGTTCCTCCAGAGCCGTGTTTGTTTGTCGTGTTTGTCTTCACTTCCTGCCCTCCACCTGAATCATCGTGATCACGTGACTGAAACCCTCCTATTGGGGCGATAAAATCATATTGTGTGTCCTTTGTCCGTACTATCTGCAAAAACGTCCATTTTTGTGTGACAGAATTTAAGATGTTGCGGTGAACAGTTTGAGGTTAGAAGGTGGGCAGGCTGTAGCTCGTTTACAAAACTCAAATAAAAATAAATGAGCTGAACTTTGGACGAGTTTGTGAAAAGTGTGAACCTGCACAACACTGTGTTGTAAGTGTAGAGCCGTGGTTCTCGTCAGAGGGTTGAGGGGCCCCTGTGACGGAGCCGGGGGCCCCTCACACAGACACAGAGATAGAGAGAGAGAGAGGGGCAGGGGACAGTTATAACTCCTGTTATCATCTAAAGTGGGAGTCTATCTACCAACCAGGAACAGTATCAACAAACATGTGACTTTATCTACACAAGTGTCAGGCTCTTATCAAACTCTCTCTCTCTCTCTCTCTCTCTCTCTCTCTCTCTCTCTCTCTCTCTCTCTCTCTCTCTCTCTCTCTCTCTCTCTCTCTCTCTCTCTCTCTCTCTCTCTCTCTTTCTCTCTCTCTCTCTCTCTCTCTCTCCTCTGCACTCTTCTCTCTCTCTCTCTGCTCTCTCTCTCTCTCTCTCCTCTTCTAACTCTGCACTCTTCTCTCTCTCTCTCTCTCTCT
The DNA here is from genome assembly GCF_026225935.1 of Boleophthalmus pectinirostris. Taxonomy (NCBI): domain Eukaryota; kingdom Metazoa; phylum Chordata; class Actinopteri; order Gobiiformes; family Gobiidae; genus Boleophthalmus; species Boleophthalmus pectinirostris. The sequence goes on along the minus strand of NW_026571207.1, from coordinate 2,018,410 downwards.
CTCTCCTCTCTCTCTCGCTCTCTCTCTCTCTTTACTCTCTGCACTCTCTCTCTCTCTCTCTCTCTCTCTTCTCTCTCTCTCTCTCTCTCTCTCTCTCTCTCTCTTTCTCTCTGCACTCTCTCTCTCTCTCTCTCTCTCCTCTCTCTTCTCCTCTCTCTCTCTCCTCTTTACTCTCTCTTCTCTCTCCTCTCTCTCACTCTCTCTCTCTCTCTTTACCTCTGCACTCTTCTCTCTCTCTCTCTCTCTCTCTTCTCTCTCTCTCTCCTCTTTACCTCTGCACTCTTCTCTCTCTCTCTCTCTCTCTCTCTCTTCTCCTCTTCTCTCTCTCTCTCTTACCTCTCTCTCTCTCTCTCTCCTCTTTACCTCTGCACTCTTCTCTCTCTCTCCTCTTTACCTCTGCACTCTTCTCTCTCTCTCTCCTCTCTCTTCTCTCCTCTCTCTCTCCTCTTTACCTCTGCACTCTTCTCTCTCTCTCCTCTTTACCTCTGCACTCTCTCTCTCTCTCTTTACCTCTGCACTCTTCTCTCTCTCTCCTCTTTACCTCTGCACTCTTCTCTCTCTCCTTCTTTACCTCTGCGCTCTTCTTTCTCTCTCTCTCTCTGTCTCATAAACAAGCACTTTCTACCCCTGTGTCCCTGACCCTGCTCTCTCTCTCTCTCTCTCTCTCTCTCCCCCTTTTTCCTCTCTCTCTCCCTTTCTGTCCTTCTTCTTGTGTCTCTCTCTCCCCTCTTTTGTTCTTTCTCTCTTCCCAGCCGTTTCTCTCTTCTCCTCTTTCTCGTTTGACTTGTTTTTCTCTTCGTTTCTCTCTCTTTTCTTCCTTTTCCCTCTTTGTTCTCTCTTTGACTCTTTTTTCTTGCTTTTTTTCCCTCCTCTCCCATTTTGTCTGTTCTGTTTTTCAGTTTTAACACGGTAAAACTCAGGTTCAGCACCTTTAAACTCGCCTGATAAACATGTCTGTGCGTAGTTTGCTTTGTGAGTTACACACACACACACACACACACACACACACACATACACACACACGCACACACACTTCAGACACACACATTTGTCGTCGTGCTCCGTCCCCGGGGCCCCGGCTCGTACCTGACTCAGAACAGGGAGCTCCTTTAATGACTTTGTGTATCTGGATTGGACCTGACAGCGGCTTTTCCTTCGATTTGGTTTGAGCTTTGAGAGACGGAGGCTCATGGCGGCTGACGGCGGCGGCGGCGGCGGCACTACACATTTTAAACTCTGACGTTTCATTTGAGAGGAACACGAACGCCGCGACACTCTGTTAACTTCGGCGCTGCACGACACATCAGCCATGTTTGACAAAGCTATTACGGACTTAGTGTTCTGGTGATACCTGAGAACATGTTTTTAATGCCACCGTGGACTTTTGGTGTAGATATTTGACTTTATAGAACATGTTTTTAATGCCATCATGGACTTTTGTGTAGATATTTTACATTATGAAACATGTTTTTAATGCCACCGTGGACTTTTGTGTAGATATTTGACATTATAGAACATGTTTTTAATGTTATTGTGGACTTTTGCGTAGATATTTTACATTATAGAACATGTTTTTAATGCCACCGTGGACTTTTGGTGTCGATATTTGACATTATAGAACATGTTTTTAATGCCACTGTGGACTTTTGTGTAGATATTTTACATTATAGAACATGTTTTTAATGCCACTTTGGACTTTTGGTGTAAATATTTTACATTATAGAACATGTTTTTAATGCCACCGTGGACTTTTGGTGTAGATATTTTACATTATAGAACGTGTTTTTAATGCCACCGTGGACTTTTGGTGTAGATATTTTACATTATAGAACATGTTTTTAATGCCACGTGGACTTTTGGTGTAGATATTTGACTTTATAGAACATGTTTTTAATGCCACTGTGGACTTTTGTGTAGATATTTTACATTATAGAACGTGTTTTTAACCCAGTTTTTTTCTCTCTTTCTTTTTTCTCTTTCTCTCTCCGTCCGTTTTCCTCATTAGCACAAAAGCTGTTCTAATGATTTTTACTCCGACACACTTCATCTTAATAAAGCTGTTTCTTCGTTCCAGATGTAATTGAGTTTGTTTCTTTTACTTTTTGTGATTATCAAAGCGATATTTTTTTACTCCTGTGACGCGTGCGCAGGTTAAGCCCCGCCCCCCGGACAGACCGCTTACCAATCGCAGAGCTCGTCCGACCGTGTAATTACAAGGTGTTGATCGATGGTCAGCGGAGTGTGGAGATTTGTAATTATTAAGGGTCAGAGGAAAAAGAGGAGGAGAGGGTCAGAGGAACAGAGGAGAGGGTCAGAGGAAAGAGAGGAGAGGGTCAGAGGAACAGAGGAGGAGAGGGTCAGAGGAACAGAGGAGGAGAGGGTCAGAGGAACAGAGGAGGAGAGGGTCAGAGGAACAGAGGAGGAGAGGGAGAGGGTCAGAGGAACAGAGGAGTGAGAGGCGTCAGAGAGGAGAGGGTCAGAGGAACAGAAGAGGAGGAGAGGGTCAGAGGAACAGAAGAGGAGAGAGTCAGAGGAACGGAAAGAGAGAGAGAGAAGGTCAGAGAGGAGAGAGAACGTCAGAGGAGGAGAGGTCAGAGTAGAGCAGAAGCTCAGAGTAGAAGGAGCATCAGAGAACAGAGGAGAGGGTCAGAGGAACAGAGGAGGAGAGGGTAGGGCAGGAACAGGGAGGAGAGGGTCAGAGGAAGTCAGAGGAACAGAGGAGAGGGTCAGAGGAACAGAGGAGGAGAGGGTCAGAGGAGAGGAGGAGAGGGTCAGAGGAACAGAGGAGAGGGTCAGAGGAACAGAGGAGGAGAGGGTCAGAGGAAAAGAAGAGGAGAGAGTCAGAGGAACGGAAGAGAGGGTCAGGAGGGGAGAAGAGGAAGAGAAGGTCAGAGAGGAGGAGAGAAGTCAGAGAGGAGAGAGAACGTCAGAGGAGGAGGTCAGAGTAGAAGAGCAGAAGCTCAGAGGGTCAGAGGAGCAGAGGAGTGGGTCAGAAGAGAGGAGGAACGGGGTCAGAGGAGCTAAGGATGGAGAAGAGAAGGTCAGAGGAGGAGAGGGTCAGAGGAGGAGAGGGTCAGAGGAGGAGAGGAGAGGGTCAGAGGAAGAGGAGAGGATCAGAGGAGGAGAGGATGAAGAGCAGGGGTCAGAGGAGAAGAGGAAAGGGGTCAGAGAAGTTAAGGATGGAGGAGAGGAGAACGTCAGAGGAGAAGGTCAGAGGAGGAGAGGGTCAGAATAGAAGAGCAGAAGCTCAGAGGGTCAGAGGAGTAGAGGAATGGGGTCAGAGGAGCTAAGGATGAAGAGGAGAGGGTCAGAGGAGGAGAGGAGTAGGTCAGAGGAAGAGGGTCAGAAGAGAAGAGGAAGGGGTCAGAGGAGCCAAGGATGGAGAAGAGAGGGTCAGAGTAGAAGAGGAGAGGGTCAGAGGAGGAGAGGAGAGGGTCAGAAAATCAAAGGATGAAGAGGAGAGGGTCAGAAAATCAAAGGATGAAGAGGAGAGGTTCAGAGGAGGAGAGGAGATGGTCAGAGGATGAAGAGAGATGGTCAGAGGAGGAGATGGTCAGAGGAGGAGAGGGTCAGAGGAGGAGAGGGTCAGAGGATGAAGAGGAGAGGGTCAGACTAGAGGAGGAGAGGGTCAGAAGATGAAGAGGGTCAGAGGATGGAGTGCGATGGAGAAGATAAAACAAGGAAATCAAATCAGAAAGTTTTACAGAGGCGGTAAAATAAAATCTCCCATAAAGTGTCTCGTAAACAGAAGAAGGCTGTTCTAATGAGACTTTTACAAACCTGTGAAACCACACACTGAGACTGAGACGAAGACGAGGAGGAGGAAGAGGAGGAGAGGAGAGGAGGAAGAAGAGAGGAGGAGGAGGAAGAGGAAGAGGAGGAGAGGAGGAGACAAACATGTACTCAGTTAAGAGGAACGTTACTTCAAAATAATATTACTCAAGCAGAAGTGCAAAGAAGTGTCTAAATGATGAAACTGAGCTTGAACCAG